>NW_027315787.1:0-65000 GCF_026437365.1 Eucyclogobius newberryi
AAGTGTAAATCAGAGCCAGTGTACTTCACAGCCTTCATTCATCACAGCACATTACAAGCACTTTTAATTAATGAAATGCTCAGCTGCAATTAAAGATCAGGCTATGGATGCCAATAGCTCGTTGTATGCTCTCCCATTTGTTATGTCGTGAAAAGGTCCATTCTTCCTTATTGTTCTACCAATAAACCAAATGTTAGTAGTGTTTTTCACATATTGAACTATGTTTGTCTTATCATTTGAGGTGTGTTACTGGTTTCAAATTCAATATGAGCTTTTACCAATCAGGAAATGCATAAAAAAAAAAAACTGTTTAAGATGTGAATAGTTTGTATTGTATTGCTATTCATGTCGCAAATGTATCTGTGCAGAGTTAGTAATCGGGTTGTAACAATATCCAAATCTCTGTGTAAGATATTATCACAATAATCCTCTCACGGTACAATATTTATTATGAGGCTAACACAATTGTAGATATGCTTCTGTCTCCTTTTAAAACGCTTTGACAAGACTTGTCTTAACCATTATAGGATTTTCAAAACTCTTAAAACATAATTGTGCTAAAATAATAGCATGTTTTGTCTTGTTTGTCACGTTGTCTGCGCTGAGATGGGGCAAAGCATCATTATCCAACAAAACATGCATTTAAGCACCTTTTTGAACTAAAATTAGTTTAGTTTTAGTCTAGATTTTGTCAGTAAATATTTCTAGTTTTAGTCTAGATTTAGTTGATGAAAATGTCAATACAATGTGTTTATTTAGTCAAACAAATCCATAATAGGCGATGAAGAAATATACATTATAATCTTAACTGTGATTAATTGTATGTTTCTCAACCCACTTAGTTTTAGTTTGTTTAGTTGGTTTACTTGATCAAAATATTAGTACTTTAGTTGATGAAATATATCTGGTTTTAGTCATGTTTTTAGTTAACAAAATACACAGAACTTTAGTCATAGTTTTTTTGTTACTTTTAATTCATTCATTGACATAAAAATATGTCAGTCGCTGTAATTAACAGTGCGGACAGCCCTTGCTAAACTTGACTTTACTTACTAATAGTAGTAGTTGTGATTATCTGAGCGCTGTAGTTAATGGTAGTATTTGAGCATGCGGGGCACACAGCTGCTCTTGTGTTGTAGCCGTGATAAATGGCTTTGTGTGCAGTCTGCAGCGGCGTGTATTGACAGATCACAGAGTCTGGACAGAAGTTTAATTTGAGCCCGAGGAGAGTTTCCACTGTTGGTTTTTCCGCTCCAGGTGATGCATCAGAGCTGTGTGTGCGGCTGCAGGATGACAGGTAGAAGGTGTCGCCGCTTCAGCACGTGGACTGAAACAATGCAGGGCTTACAGCGTTTAACAAAGTCCACTGAATTCAAATACGCTCACGCTGCAAGATTAATCGTAATAGAAACACAATTAGTGAATCGCAAAGGCAACATCATATTTTCCTCCACAAACCACAAAATATCTTTTATTATTTAGATCTGTATAAACATTTTGCGAATAACATCTGAGTCTTTTATCAGGTTTGCAGTTCATAGGGCGGTTTCAGATTCAATTCTCCTGGACGTGTTTTAAAACGTGAACTTTGAACATAAATCACAAATCGAATCAAAATCTCAGTACTTCTCAGTCAGAATAATCATAATCAGATAAATAATGTATTTTGCAGGGATTTTTTCATAGACTCAGAACAGTTTTAAACAAAGCTGTGTTATTAAATCAAAAGCCGTGGCTGGAGAGCCGCGGCGTGGTCAAATGGCCGCGCAGTTTCAGGGACCGCGGCATTTCCCTTATAGCCCGTTATAGCCTCATGGCTAACCTTAACCCTAACCTTAACCCGGCGCGGTCTAAAAGGGCGCTAAAACGCGGTCAAATAGCGGCGCAGTGTCAGGAGCCGCGGCGCGCGGCCGGCACAAAAATAACATGGCTTTTTCGGCCGCGCGCCGCTGCTCTGCAGACACTCCCTAAATCAAAATGGCCAAGATAAATGAATAAATCATATTTTCCATCAATAATACACTTCTAAATTTTTTTTTTTTTTAGAAACGTCCAGGCAACATACATGTTTTCTTTTATCTAGTTAAAATGTACTTTAATGTATTTTTAAAAATCTCACTGTACAAATATTTGTATAATAACTAGTCGACTACTAAAACACAGTTAGTTGCAAGTATTTAGAACATGTCTTGCGTTTATGTTATTATGTAATCTGAAAATATACAGTAAATTTGTGCCACCAAGTTTTTAGGCCACAAAGTTACTTGAAAAGAATTACAATTAGGAACTGAGCTTGGACTGAGCTTGGACTGACCTTTGTGATTAAATGGGATTCAGTGGGATGCATTAATTTGTTGCGTTGATGCTTATTTATAAAGTCTGCTTCTTAAAGTTTTCCATGAGTCATATTTATCTGCTTTTCAAGCCATTAATAAATAATAGCGGTAGACCAAGCTGAGAACAAATCATTATTACCATATTTTCCGGACTATAATTTTGTACCTTTTTTCATAGTTTTGACCGGGGTGCGACTTTACTCTGGAGCGACTTATATGTGATATTATTTGTAATTTTTACACTGGCAACCGCATTTCACAAGTTGATTATTTTCACACTGACAACCTCAAGAGGGCGCTCTAGGCTCTATTCGACGCAGAAGAAGAAACTGCACTTCCTCTACCTTGTAGTTGTTGGATTTTGCAGAGTTGTTTAGAAGTGACACAGAGGAAGAAGAATTCAATGGATTTAGTGATTTGGGGTAAAACTGATGCTTTGGTAAACTTGTTAGCATGTTCTTTATGCTATAGTTATCTGAATAACTGTTCATATGTTACGTTAACATACCAGACACTTACCACAGTTCTGTCTGTGCGTCATGTAGCTGAAGGTGTTAGCGTTAGCATACGTACACCTATTCACCATGTTCTCTAATCTGTTATTATTTTAAATTGCTTTTCACGATGAAATGTCTGTTCTTGGTCTTGGATTTCATCAAATATATTTCTCCAAAAATGCGACTTATACTCCAGTGCGACTTATATTTGTTTTTTCTTCTCTATTATGCATTTTTTGTTCTAATGCGTATTTTCGGAAAATACGGCATTATCAGCAGTTGCCAGGGTTGATTCTGTGACTGTGTTGGGTCTTTATGTGCAAGTTGTGGGTGGGTTTCCTCATCAACTTAAAGCATGCTCCATTGTCTTGACCTTTGTTCTTGCTTAAAATGTGGAAATGGTTCCTCAGGTGCTGCTAGAAAGGTTCAAATGGAGAACAATGAAAGTCTCTCAACAAATTCTAATTAATATTGTGTCCGTTTAGTTTTCCCTGATCCTCTGGCTGTGTCTCTGTTGCATGAAATGGTAATAAGGAGCATTCTATAGCACTTAGGCCCAGACTGTGAGGAAACCCTGCTAATTTAATCACCGCTCGCTCTCTCCCTCCCTGCGTCTGTGTCGGGCGAGACGGCAGACGATGGCTCATCTATCAGCCTCATTTAGAAGCAGAACACTTTGGCATTATTCTCTGAGCGGGAGTGTTTTCGCAGACCTGGGCACAGCAGACATGTTCAACACATGGAAAGGCAGTGTACAACAGTAGAAGTGCGTTTGAGTCATACAGACGGCGTGATGGAGGGACATCGTCACTGAGCTTCATGTGGAGATGTCTCACACCATTAATCACACACAGACGGACTGAAAAGCAGAGCCGAGTTACATGGCAGAGGGGAATGCTACTAGTTATTTGTTTAATGTAAGATTCATCTAATTATAAAATCAGATGAAGCCTGATATACAATACCCAGGTGCGCGTGACTCTGAGTAGAGTCTTGTAGGTCTTGGTTTGGTCTTGTTGTAGCTCTGGTTTAGAGATGGCCTGTTTGATGTAGTCAACACACACAGAGATAACTTTAGCTTGATCAAATATATATGAAGCTTCTCAAAAGTATTTAATTCTTTCCTTCCTCATTCATGCTCTGGTAGTGCGCTCGTTCTGCCCCAGGGCAAAGTGAGAGGCACGACTTCCATGAAACAGCATTTCTAAGTTCTCCAAAAATGTACTGGAACTCATACATCCAGTAGATATTTACACAAAGAATATGTACACAAATATTTTTATTAAAGATATACTCTTTACATTTTGTGTCATGACCAAAATAATTGCAATTTATGGTAGGATTACAATAATTATTAAAATTACTGAGTTTAGATATTATATATATATTTTATTTATTTATTTGAATTGTAATATTAAAAAATGCTGATTATCTTGATTAGCGATTATCACAATTGTACAAATGTACAAAAGATTTGTTTTATTGTGTTTTTCTAAGCCTTTCCTTTCTCCGTAGCCCTGCACAGATATTCCTATGTGTGCTTGGAACATAACATCTTAAAATAAACATGGCTCTTGTGGAATCTATAGATCTTCATGAACATATCCCCAGGTCCTGTGGGGCAGTATCTCACATACATCCTGTGTGGATCTCCTCTTGTTTCCAGACTTCAGAAGCATCAGAGGTGACCAGTGCAGACTCCCACACAGCCCCTCGCGCTCACAACGGGACCCTCGGTCGATCTGGACTGCCCCAAACCCACAGAAGACCCAGCCCGACCTCCTCCAGCTCTCACCTGCCGCTCTCTAAACCCAGCGCGGCCCTGTCACATGCACAGGAGCCAGTCTCAGAGGGGGCCCTGACCTCTACCTTGGAGAACATCATAGGTCAGCTGGATATCCTCACTCAGGTAAAGCTGCACATTATATACTGATCTTTTATGACACACGGCATGTACTGTACCGGGCCAGAGCCGCCCACTCACACTACACAGAACAAAGGCTTCTTTCCACTACAGCCTACGGTCCAGAGGTACGAGCCGCACTGAAAATCTGAGTTCACATAACATCATCTCCCCGCTGTTTGATGCTGAATTCAAGCTGCAGCTTAAACACTGAAAGAACAGAAAACAACCACATACTTCGTTTGGGACCTGCTTTAAAAGAAAGGTTTTTATACAGCCTTAATCTAACAGGTTCATTATTGTTGTTTCACAATTATTTGCCATTATTTGACACAAAACATCCAAACAACAGTAAAATTCCCAATCCAGTGTGATTCATGCAGTTAAATAGATTTCTATTTCTATTTTAATGTAACAAAATAAACAGTTTGATTCTAATTTGATTTCTACAGGTATATCAAAACATAATTGCACTGGTTGTTTTGGAGCTATTCACTTTATTAGCTACCATATATTATCCATTACAATGTTTACAATGAAGTAAAATAATTAAAAGGGCTGATTTGAAAACTGAATTCAATCAATCTCGAAATATAATATATCAAATAACATTTAAACTAAAAAAATATTTAAAAGCAATATTCCAGCACTTTTGTGGTAAATTCTGCTGTTCATTCACGTTTTGTGCAATAGTTGAACCTTAACTTATGCTGAGCCTAAGAGACTTTTGTCGTCCCAGGTAAAGCTAACAAACATTAGCATGCTAATGGCACACTTCCAGCTTCTCTGAGAATAAAACGTTTATATTTTGATGCAGAGAAAGCGCTGTGGTCTCAATTTCACCCAAATAGCTGCGTTTACAATACAGCTGGACTGGGGAAGATTTTACTTTATTATAACAAAATATTTTCAAAACACATTTTATTGTAATGTTTTAATAGTCCGTGTAAAGAAATTCTATAAAACGATATCCCTCAACATCTTTACCTTCTGATATACATCCTGGTGTATTTGTGTAGTGTTTCTCGGGGTCAGGGTGCTGCCGTGTGGAGTAAGGGCCGAGCGGAGCTGCGTTTCCTCCGTCGTGCCCCTCTCAGCGTGAGTGCTCTGTGAACGATGAAGGCCAGACGCAGCAGGAGGCCAGACCAAACCAGGACCGACACAACTAAAAATAGATTATCCCAGAGATGCAGAGAGCACCAGAAGCCAGCTAAACCATTTTCAGATCCGTTTTCACTTTTGGTTCGAGCTGATTAGGTTGATTGTTGGTAAGGAAAGAGGCAGATAAACAAAGTTGTAGCCGCCTGTCTGACAGTTATAAAAAGAATGTCGAAGTTACAATTGTGAGTGTGCTGTTTTCTAATCAGGTCCCAAGATCAAGCCAAAAACTAAACTGAAGTGATGAACAATGGGCTTCATGTTGTATCAAAAATATGTATGAACATTAAACCTGCAATATTTAATTTGTTTTCAGACCAGAAGTTATATGAAAATGTTTTACACCCAATACCCCATCCATCCATCTTCTGCCGCTTTATCCGGGGCCGGGTCGCGGGGGCAGCAGTCTGAGCAGGGACTCCCAGACTTCCTTCTCCCCAGACACTTCCTCTAACTCCTCCGGGGGGATCCCGAGGCGTTCCCAGGCCAGCCGAGAGACATAGTCTCTCCAGCGTGTCCTGGGTCTTCCCCGGGGCCTCTTCCCGGTGGGACATGCCTGAAACACCTCCCGAGGGAGGCGCCCAGGAGGCATCCGAAACAGATGCCCGAGCCACCTCAGCTGGCTCCTCTCGACGTGGAGGAGCAGCGGCTCTACTCCGAGCTCCCCCCGTGTGGCCGAGCTCCTCACCTTATCTCTAAGGGAGCGCCCAGCCACACAGCAGAGGAAACTCATTTCGACCGCTTGTATCCGCGATCTTGTTCTTTCGGTCACTACCCAAAGCTCATGACCATAGGTGAGGGTAGGAACGTAGACCGACCGGTAAATAGAGAGCTTTGCCTTTCGGCTCAGCTCCCTCTTCACCACAACGGTCCGATGCAGCGACTGCATCACTGCAGCCGCTGCACCGATCCGCCTGTCGATCTCACGCTCCATCCTTCCCTCACTCGTGAACAAGACCCCGAGATACTTGAACTCCTCCACTTGGGGCAAGGACACCCCACCCACTTGGAGAGGGCAAGCCACCTTTTTCCGGTCGAGAACCATGGCCTCGGATTTGGAGGTGCTGATTCTCATCTCAGCCGCTTCACACTTGGCTGCAAACCGTCCCAGTGCATGTTGCAGGTCCGGGTTTGATGGAGCCATCAGGACAACATCGTCTGCAAACAGCAGAGATGAGATCCTGTGGTCCCCAAACCGGACCCCCTCCGACCCCTGACTGCGCCTAGAAATTCTGTCCATAAAAATTATGAACAGAACCGGTGACAAAGGGCAGCCCTGGCGGAGTCCAACATGCACTGGGAACAGGTCTGACTTACTGCCGGCAATGCGAACACAGCTCCTGCTCCGGTCATACAGGGACCGGACAGCCCTGAGCAAAGGGCCCCGGACCCCGTACTCCCGGAGCACCCCCCAAAGGACACCCCGAGGGACACGGTCGAAAGCCTTCTCCAGATCCACAAAGCACATGTGGACTGGTTGGGCAAACTCCCATGAGCCCTCGAGCACCCGATAGAGGGTATAGAGCTGGTCCAGTGTTCCACGACCGGGACGAAAACCACTCTGCTCCTCCTGAATCCGAGGTTCGACTATCGGTCGGATTATCCTCTCCAGTACCTTGGAATAGACCTTACCCGGGAGGCTGAGGAGTGTGATCCCTCTGTAGTTGGAACACACCCTCCGGTCCCCCTTCTTGAACAGAGGGACCACCACCCCGGTCTGCCAGTCCAGAGGCACGGTCCCCGAACGCCACGCGATGTTGCAGAGACGTGTCAACCAAGACAGTCCTACAACATCCAGATACTTTAGGTACTCAGGGCGGATCTCATCCACCCCCGGAGCCCTGCCACCGAGGAGTTTGCGAACAACCTCAGTGACTTCAGCTTGGGTGATGGATGAGCCAGCCACCGAGTCCCCAGTCTCCACTTCCTCTTCGGAAGACGTGACTGAGGGATTAAGGAGATCCTCAAAGTATTCCTTCCACCGTCCGACGACATCCCCAGTTGAGGTCAGCAGGCCTCCACCCGCACCGTAAACGGTGTTGGTGAGACACTGCTTCCCCCTCCTGAGGCGCCGGACGGTTTGCCAGAATTTCTTTGGTGCCGACCGATAGTCCTCCTCCATGGCCTCCCCGAACTCCTCCCAGGCCCGGGTTTTTGCCTCTGCGACAGCACGAGCCGCGGCTCGCTTGGCCTGCCGATACCCGTCGATGACCTCCGGAGACCTACAAGCCAGAGTGGCCTGATAGGCCTCCTTCTTCAGTCTGACGGCATCCCTTACTTCCGGTGTCCACCACCGGGTTCGGGGGTTGCCGCCACGACAGGCACCGGAGACCTTGCGACCACAACTCCGAGCAGCCGCATCAACAATGGAGGCGGAGAACATGGTCCACTCCGACTCAATGTCCCCAACCTCCCCCGGGACATGGGAGAAGCTCTCCCGGAGGTGCGAGTTGAATACCCTACTGACAGAGGGCTCCACTAGACGTTCCCAACAGACCCTCACAATACGCTTGGGTCTGCCAAGTCTGTCCGGCTTCCTCCTCCGCCAGCGGATCCAACTCACCACCAGGTGGTGATCAGTTGACAACTCTGCCCCTCTCTTCACCCGAGTGTCCAAGACACGCGGCCGGAGGTCTGATGACACGACAACAAAGTCGATCATTGACCTCCAGCCTAGGGTGTCCTGGTGCCATGTGCACTGATGGACACCCTTGTGCTTGAACATGGTGTTCGTTATGGACAATCCGTGGCTAGCACAGAAGTCCAATAACTGAACACCGCTCGGGTTCAGATCGGGGAAGCCGTTCTTCCCGATCACCCCTCTCCAGGTGTCACTGTCATTGCCCACGTGGGCATTGAAGTCCCCCAGTAGAACAACGGAGTCCCCGGTCGGTGCACTGTCCAGTAACCCTCCCAAGGACTCCAAGAAGGCCGGGTACTCTGCACTGCTGTTCGGCCCGTAGGCCGCCACAACAGTGAGAGACCTGTCCCCCACCCGAAGGTGGAGCGACGCGACCCTCTCGTTCACCGGGGTAAACTCCAACACGTGACGGCTGAGCTGAGGGGCTATCAGCAAGCCCACACCAGCCCGCCGCCTCTCCCCGCGGGCAACACCAGAGAAGTGGAGCGTCCAGCCCCTCTCGAGGAGATGGGTTCCAGAGCCCAAACTGTGCGTGGAGGTGAGGCCGACTATATCTAGTCGGTATCGCTCAACCTCCCGCACAAGCTCAGGCTCTTTCCCCCCCAGCGAGGTGACATTCCATGTCCCCAGAGTTAGTCTCTGTGTCTGGAGATCTGGTCGCCGAGGCCCCTGCCGTCGACTGCCGCCCAGATCTCTCTGCACCGGCCCCTTATGGATCCTCCTGCGGGTGGTGGGCCCACGGGAGGGCGGCCCCACGTCGCTCTTTCGGGCTGTGCCCGGCCGGGCCCCGTGGGGTAAGACCCGGCCACCAGGCGCTCGCCATGGAGCACCCATCCCAGGCCTGGCTCCAGGATGGGGCCCCTGGTGACGCCGATCCGGGCGACGTAAACGGCCTTGTTCGTGTCGTCGTCATAAGAGGCTTCTGAATACCCCAAAAAATTATATTTTGATATATTTTAACATTATGTTTAGCCGACATGAAAAATAATCAGAAATATGCTAAAATGTGTTTGTGAATGTCTATAAAAAGTTAATATACTATAATGTACCACAAAAGTGTGAAAATATCAAATTATACAATGTTGTTGTTTCGATACTGGTATCAGTAATAGCGTTTTTCAGGAATCTGCAACCGAGAGTACTCAAACCAATTCACTGACCTGATCCCACACTGTATTTGTTATTTGAAGTCCTTAAGAGAGGTTCTCCTGTTTTCTAATTATGACTTAGTTGGTATAGCACCTTTGGTCAATATTTATCATAGTTTTACATATGTGAAGTTGCAGTTTATGAATACATTTTGAACTAAAACAAAACTTTTAAATTACAGGAAGTAGAGATGATTTCTAAAACAAAATCCCTCTGTGATGTCATCAATGTGCGACGTGCCATTGAAAGCACAGACAATTTTACATTTTTGACAAATCAAATCATAACTGTTGCATAATTGATATGGATTTTGGTTGCTAGGTAACAGTTGTGGAAGCACTTCCATGTCATGTTTTCTGCTCATGTCCAACCAGGAAGTACAATTTTAACTTTACTAAAATAGTCAAACTGGCAGCTATTTACTGCTTGAGGCTAGTGCTACCACCAACACCCAGAACAGATCAACAACTTGAATGAGCTTTTAATTTCGTTCCAACAGTGTTCCCTCATTAGTTAATCCTGTGATTAATCCTGTCCTGCAACTGAGGCTTGAGTACTTAGAAATTCCTGTTTTTACCTACCCCCTATCGCCACCCACATCCCTGTACTTACTTGAAAATGAAGACTCAGAGTGACACATGTCGGGTTCTAAAATGTCATGTAGCCTCTTTTCTAAATTAAAAACATATACCGGTAAATGACTGCTGCTTGTCACAAAGAAATGTCACATTGGAGCTTATGATCTATTACTAAGCCGTTTTAAATCAATATCGCAGTGGAAAAATGAACAAAAAGAATAGTACTGTATGTCTTCTCTCCTTTAAATACTGACAGTGGAGACTCGGCAGATGCTAAAACATGCTAAAAGATATTGAGGTAATGTTGTATTACTTCTTTAATGCCTCCATTTTGCCTTTGGAGTGAAATTAAAGGCGCAATGGACGATTTTTCGGCGATTTGAGAACGCAGGCGGAAGTGCGCATGCGCACTCCCCCGTGCGGACTGATACAACACACACGTGCATTTGTTTATTAGCGCAACGGAGCGCATCGCATCTCTCGTCTCCCGTAGATTTCTGTCCACTTTTGCGTCAGCTCGAACTGTCTTTCTCCGTCTTCATTTTGCCCCGTACACTGAGGGAACTATATTATGATGGATCCATGCGCTTAGGCACGCGGAAACGTGGGGACGAACCGCACGCGGCTGCAGGTGAGCGGTAGGTGCGTTTTATGATTGATACGTGGCAGGACAAATGATTTATCCACGCCACGAGGAAATATGATAAAAAATTTGCTGAAAAAAATCGTCCATTCTACCTTTAACTTCAGAGCCTGACAACAAGCGCTAATACAGACTTTTATTTTGCGTAATTAGCCATGTACATTATTACAGGCCTCACTGTACTTCTTTATCAACACACTGTGGTAAATGACAGCAGGTTCTTTGTATTGGCAGCTGTTTATGTTTACTACAATATTCTCAAAAAGGCTACTTATGATACTGTGTAGCTAGAGCAATGCAATAACATCAGATGCGTTTAATTGATTTTCTTATGAGTTTGTCCAAAAAGCCCATTTTAATCAGTGCGTGTGATTCACTCTCGGGGTAAAACAAATTTGTTCGTGCTGAATTCTTTTTGAGAATTCTTCAATTACAGTATCCAGCGAACCCCGGGAGGTCCGTTTCTTGCCATTTTCTATCAAAAACGTTTCTTATTCCATCCATCATCAGAAAGTTGGTAATTTTATCTTTCTTCTTTGTGCAAACCCGTATCTGTCTCACCTTACCACATCCTTCAGAGTTTTGGCTAGCGCAGCATCACTCCCTTTTCTCGTCCACTTCACAAGTCTTTTTGGGTTTTATTTTTCAATATTACAGCTCTTTGTAACTGTAATACTTCAGACTGAGGAGACTCAATGAATTATTCAGCACGGACTGAAGCTGACTCAGTCGCTTTGCTGCGTTTGCTGATTTCACTCCCAACATTTCGCTGCTTTGACTTCCTGTGTGTCATGAAATTGGAATAAACTTCTGTGTCTTTAGTCCTTTGGATCGCTCGAAAAACTTCAAGAATAGGCAACTCGGCTACGTTCATACTTCATACTACCAAATAAAGTCTACGTCAGGACCAAACCAGGACCAAACCAGGACCAAACCAGGACCAAACCAAGACCAAACCAGGACCAAACCAGGACCAAACCAGGACCAAACCAGGACCAAACCAGGACCAAACCAAGACCAAACCAAGACCAAACCAAGACCAAACCAGGACCAAACCAGGACCAAACCAGGAACAAACCAGGAACAAACCAGGACCAAACCAGGACCAAACCAGGACCAAACTAGAAAAAAACAGGACCAAATCAAGACCAAACCAGGACCAAACCAGGACCAAACCAGGATCAAACCAAGACCAAACTAGGACAAAACCAGGACCAAACCAGGACAAAACCAGGAACAAACCAGGACCAAACCAGGACCAAACCAGGACCAAACCAGGACCAAACCAGGACCAAACCAAGACCAAACCAAGACCAAACCAGGACCAAACCAGGACCAAACCAGGAACAAACCAGGACCAAACCAGGACCAAACCAGGACCAAACTAGAAAAAAACAGGACCAAATCAAGACCAAACCAGGACCAAACCAGGACCAAACCAGGATCAAACCAAGACCAAACTAGGACAAAACCAGGACCAAACCAGGACAAAACCAGGAACAAACCAGGACCAAACCAGGACCAAACCAGGACCAAACCAGGACCAAACCAGGACCAAACCAGGACCAAACCAGGACCAAACCAGGACCAAACCAGGACCAAACCAGGACCAAGCCAAGACCAAGCCAAGACCAAACCAAGGTCAAACCAGGACCAAACCATGACCAAACCAGGACCAAACCAAGACCAAACCAAGACCAAACCGGGACAAAACTAGGACAAAACCAGGACCAAACCAGGACCAAACCAGGACCAAACCAAGACCAAACCAAGACCAAACCAAGACCAAACCAAGACCAAACCAAGACCAAACCAGGACCAAACCAGGACAAAACCAGGAACAAACCAGGAACAAACCAGGACCAAACCAGGACCAAACCAGGACCAAACCAGGACCAAACCAGGACCAAACCAGGACCAAACCAGGACCAAACCAGGACCAAACCAGGACCAAGCCAAGACCAAGCCAAGACCAAACCAAGACCAAACCAGGACCAAACCAGGACCAAACCAAGACCAAACCAAGACCAAACCGGGACAAAACTAGGACAAAACCAGGACCAAACCAGGACCAAACCAGGACCAAACCAAGACCAAACCAAGACCAAACCAAGACCAAACCAAGACCAAACCAAGACCAAACCAGGACCAAACCAGGACCAAACCAGGAACAAACCAGGAACAAACCAGGACCAAACCAGGACCAAACCAGGACCAAACCAGGACCAAACCAGGACCAAACCAGGACCAAACCAGGACCAAACCAAGACCAAACCAAGACCAAACCAAGACCAAACCAAGACCAAACCAAGACCAAACCAAGACCAAACCAAGACCAAACCAAGACCAAACCAAGACCAAACCAGGACCAAACCATGACCAAACCAGGACCAAACCAGGACCAAACTAGAAAAAAACAGGACCAAATCAAGACCAAACCAGGACCAAACCAGGACCAAACCAGGATCAAACCAAGACCAAACTAGGACAAAACTAGGACAAAACCAGGACCAAACCAGGACAAAACCAGGACAAAACCAGGACAAAACCAGGACAAAACCAGGAACAAACCAGGACCAAACCAGGACCAAACCAGGACCAAACCAAGACCAAACCAGGACCAAACCAGGACCAAACCAGGACCAAGCCAAGACCAAGCCAAGACCAAACCAAGACCAAACCATGACCAAACCATGACCAAACCAGGACCAAACCAAGACCAAACCAAGACCAAACTGGGACAAAACTAGGACAAAACCAGGACCAAACCAGGACCAAACTAGGACAAAACCAGGAACAAACCAGGAACAAACCAGGACCAAACCTGGACCAAACCGGGACCAAACCAAGACCAAACCAGGATCAAACCAAGACTAAACTAGGACAAAACCAGGACCAAACCAAGACCAAACCAAGTGAACCAAGCGAGTGAACTTAGCTATCACTTTATCTTAGCTGTGGTTTTCTTTGAAACTGTATGAGGAGATGTTATTTCGTAGAAGTGGCAAATATATGGAAAGATTCTATGAAAAATATAAATTTTGTCCTTTTATTGTTCCCCTTGTCTTAAAATTCTTGATGTAGCATATCACCGTTTGTCAATACCGATACTGAAGTACTGACAATGAAAAAAATCTCTTAAATGGGACAAAATTTGACCTTTCCTAAATAGTATTAGAATTATCTTGATCTTTATCAGAAGATTGTTAGTGATGTCGATATTGACATTTTTCCTTTTAGTATTTGTGATTTCTTTGATTACTACAATCAACACAAACTTGTACCAAATGCATACACGGTCACATTTCCTGTAGAGTGATGCAGACTAAGAATTATTTCTGATTAAACAAAAGCCTTGCCATGAATGCACAGTAAATATTGGCCTTACATCCACAGGGACCAGCCAAAACACACAAGCTAATCATCTCATAAAAGCTCCTATAAGAATGTGTTGAAGTAAATCCTGGTGTTTCTTTTTGCTTTCGTCCACCATTTCATCAGCCAACTTCAACAGAACACTTGTTATTTCAGTTTTACAAATGTGTGGGTCAGAATAGATGTTAGACCGATTAAGACCAGACGAGTTCTTAAAATGTAAAAAGAAGGATTTTTGGACCATCTCAGATTTGATCATTTAATTGCCATTTTGCAATGACTGATTTCTACTTTCACACAGTTTCCAAGATCAATAAAAATGGAAACAAAAAAAGTATTATATATATCACAACTGTCCTTTTTCTGTGCCAATATTTCTTTCCATCATAAAACCATCAGTAAAGTAAGAATGTAAACCACTAGTAATAACTGACTCAATGACGACCTAAACAACTTCCATATTACAGCTATTTCTTATATAATTGTCAAAGTAGATAGAGACATAGACTTGTTTTTGAACAGCTTTTTATCCAGCCTCACCATCTGTTTCGTGACATCTGTTTAGCACAAAACCACTTTGAGTTTTGTGATGTCCTGGAATCAACATCATTTGTAAAGACATCATAACTTATTCAGAATCCAGAAGAAGTTGTGATATAAATTTAACATTTGTCTAAATGTGAGATTTGCACTGTACCAAATTTGATGAGATCGCCGGTTTGAACAACATTTTACTCCCACCCTGAAGCTGCAATTACAGTCAAATTGCATTTATTTTAATTTGTTTTGTCACAAATGATGCTCAGCATCTTTCATAATAATCAGCTTGTTTGTTCTTAAATATTTAAAGTTTAATCACAGATCTCATGTTGGTGCGACAGTGGTGGTGGAGTGGTTGTCTTATAATCAGAGGGTTGGCGGTTCAATCCAGAGCAGATTGGCAGCTACATCTTTGTCCGTCAGCCCCAGGGCAGCTGTGGCCAATGTAAAAGCTTATGTTTGTGAGGAGGGAATGAACAATGCCATATGAATCCTACGATAAATGTATATATTAAAACTACTGAAGCAGGTGCACTTTGTTACTTCTCATTTGAAGGGTCTGCCAAATAATCAACTAGAATAATTGAGTGTCTGCTTATGATGTCATAAAGCAGACACTATGTTATTGTATTTTAGGATCGTAAGAGCTTTGACACGTTTCCACTCCATGACACTTTCACCGATTTCGACAAGTTATATCTCTTTACGATCGCTTTCACCATCTTATTGCTGCTGTTGCTTTAGACATTTGTACATCTTTCACTTTTTTCAGTATTTGCTTATATTTTTTCAACTCCTTAACACTTTCACCGATTTCAACAAGTTATACCTCTTTACGATTGCTTGGTTATATGCTGCAAGCTCCATTTTATTGGAGTTCGGGCCGAGCCGATCGCGTCTATGTCCCCATGTGTGACTTTCATCGATGTTCAGGGGGTCAAAAATGCCCGAGTATGAACATGAATAGAAATAATAGGTATAAGAAACCAGGGGAAGAACTATAGACTCTAACATTCCATGGAATGAACATTAGGCTCGAGCCTAACAAGAATAATGTCTTTACTACAAACATGTAGTACTTTTACGCAAGAATGCTGACACTCGCAATGGCTTCAGCCATTGCCCATTATCTAGTTGTAATTGTAATTGTTAACTGGACTATACAGACTCTATAACACATGTTGAAACTTTTAACAAAGACGGCCACTTTATTGCATAAAATGTAAAAATAAATACACTTAATGAACTCTATTCTCTTCAGTCACCATATTTACATTTACTACTAAAATATGACAATCCTATAGGAAACGTTGCTTTTGAATGTATCTAAACAAAACATATCTATCTTTCACTTACTCATAAGATAAGATAAGATATTCCTTTATTGTCCCACATGGGGAAATTTCATTGGTGCAACGCAGGTAGATACAGAGGTAGATACAGAAGAACAGATCACTTATAGGAAGTCTGAAAAACACTTTCAGTAGAAGATCTCCTATAAATAAATAAAAACTCCCATAGACAAATAAATAAATAAATAAATACCATTGCATGTGATCCCGACAGTAATTGCACATGAATATGTGTCACGACAGCACATAGATTGCACATGAATTTCACAGTAATTGCACATGAATATGTGTCACGACAGCACATAGATTGCACATGAATTTCACAGTAATTGCACATATGACAGAATTGCACATCAGTATTAGGTTAGGTCAGTATTGCGAGTGTTCAGTACTAACAGTTTTTGTTATAAAGTCTGACAGCAGCAGGAAGGAAAGATCTACGGAACCTTTCCTTCACACATCGAGGGTGGATCAGTCTCTCACTGAAGCTGCTCTCCAGAGCGGACAGAGTGTCCTGCAGGGGGTGACACTCATGGTCCAGCATAGATGTGAATCTAGCCAGGACCCTTCTGTCCCCCACCTCCTGCACCGAGTCCAGAGCACAGCCCAGGACGGAGCTGGACTTCTTGATGACTCTGTCCAGCCTCTTCCTCTCCCTCTCTGTGATGCTGCTGCTCCAGCAGGCCACACCTACAGGAGCTGATGCCACCACAGAGTCGTAGAAGGTCTTCAGGAGTGACCCTGTCACTCCAAAAGACCTGAGTCTCCTCGGGAGGTAGAGCCGACTCTGGCTCTTCCTGTACAGTGCGTCTGTGTTATGAGTCCAGTCCAGTTTGTGGTTCAGATGAACACCCAGGTACTTGTATGAGTCCACTCTCTCAGTTTTTATTTCTCTATTTCGATCATGTGGAATATATTTGATTCTCGACACCGATTTCGATACCACGATAATTTATAATATATATATTTTTAGTTAAAGGTTTTAAACAACAGACTGACATTTTCAAAATAATTGCACTTTATGTTACCACGCGGTCTTGCACTAGTTCTGATAATCTGATCATGTAGCTCCTTCTACAGTTCAGGAAAGGTCATATTTTGTCCTGTAATTTTTTTTAGTATCGACACTTGCTCAAATGCATATCTAGTTTTAATACCAGTTTTAGTATCGACTAGTATCTGAGTAGCAATACTTTTGACAGCCCTACTTCTTACTGTGAGTGGTATCGCAGGAAAGAAAAGCAATATCATCGCCACCGACTCTGAGAAATGTACCACCACGGAGCTTAAAATGGCATTAAAAGGCCTTAGGTTTCATGTCGTATACCTGGCATTAAAAAGCATAACGTTACATGTCATATACCTGGCATTAAAAGGCATAATGTTTCATGTCGTATATACCTGGCATTAAAAGGCATAATGTTTCATGTCGTATACCTGGCATTAAAAGGCATAATGTTTCATGTCGTATATACCTGGCATTAAAAGGCATAATGTTTCATGTCGTATATACCTGGCATTAAAAGGCATAATGTTTCATGTCGTATATACCTGGCATTAAAAGGCATAATGTTTCATGTCGTATATACCTGGCATTAAAAGGCATAATGTTTCATGTCTTATATACCTGGCATTAAAAGGCATAACGTTTCATGTCGTATACCTGGCATTAAAAGGCATAATGTTTCATGTCGTATATACCTGGCATTAAAAGGCATAATGTTTCATGTCGTATATACCTGGCATTAAAAGGCATAATGTTTCATGTCGTAAACCTGGCATTAAAAGGCATAATGTTTCATGTCTTATACCTGGCATTAAAAGGCATAATGTTTCATGTCGTATACCTGGCATTAAAAGGCATAATGTTTCATGTCGTATACCTGGCATTAAAAGGCATAATGTTTCATGTCGTATATACCTGGCATTAAAAGGCATAATGTTTCATGTCGTATATACCTGGCATTAAAAGGCATAATGTTTCATGTCGTATACCTGGCATTAAAAGGCATAATGTTTCATGTCGTATACCTGGCATTAAAAGGCATAATGTTTCATGTCGTATATACCTGGCATTAAAAGGCATAACGTTTCATGTCGTAAACCTGGCATTAAAAGGCATAATGTTTCATGTCTTATACCTGGCATTAAAAGGCATAATGTTTCATGTCGTATACCTGGCATTAAAAGGCATAATGTTTCATGTCGTATATACCTGGCATTAAAAGGCATAATGTTTCATGTCGTATATACCTGGCATTAAAAGGCATAATGTTTCATGTCGTATACCTGGCATTAAAAGGCATAATGTTTCATGTTGTATACCTGGCATTAAAAGGCATAATGTTTCATGTCGTATACCTGGCATTAAAAGGCATAATGTTTCATGTTGTATACCTGGCATTAAAAGGCATAATGTTTCATGTCGTATACCTGGCATTAAAAGGCATAATGTTTCATGTCGTATACCTGGCATTAAAAGGCATAATGTTTCATGTCGTATATACCTGGCATTAAAAGGCATAATGTTTCATGTCGTATATACCTGGCATTAAAAGGCATAACGTTTCATGTCGTATACCTGGCATTAAAAGGCATAATGTTTCATGTCGTATATACCTGGCATTAAAAGGCATAACGTTTCATGTCGTATACCTGGCATTAAAAGGCATAATGTTTCATGTCGTATATACCTGGCATTAAAAGGCATAATGTTTCATGTCGTATATACCTGGCATTAAAAGGCATAATGTTACATGTCGTATATACCTGGCATTAAAAGGCATAATGTTTGATGTCTTATACCTGGCATTAAAAGGCATAACGTTTCATGTCGTATATACCTGGCATTAAAAGGCATAATGTTTCATGTCGTATATACCTGGCATTAAAAGGCATAATGTTTCATGTCGTATACCTGGCATTAAAAGGCATAATGTTACATGTCGTATACCTGGCATTAAAAGGCATAATGTTTCATGTCGTATACCTGGCATTAAAATGCATAACGTTTCATGTCGTATACCTGGCATTAAAATGCATAACGTTTCATGTCTTATACCTGGCATTAAAAGGCATAACGTTTCATGTCGTATATACCTGGCATTAAAAGGCATAACGTTTCATGTCGTATACCTGGCATTAAAAGGCTTTATGTTTCATGTCGTATATACCTGGCATTAAAAGGCATAACGTTTCATGTCGTATATACCTGGCATTAAAAGGCATAATGTTTCATGTCGTATATACCTGGCATTAAAAGGCATAATGTTTCATGTCGTATATACCTGGCATTAAAAGGCCTTATGTTTCATGTCTTATACCTGGCATTAAAAGGCCTTATGTTTCATGTCGTATATACCTGGCATTAAAAGGCATAATGTTTCATGTCGTATACCTGGCATTAAAAGGCCTTATGTTTCATGTCGTATACCTGGCATTAAAAGGCATAATGTTACATGTCGTATACCTGGCATTAAAAGGCCTTATGTTTCATGTCGTAAACCTGGCATTAAAAGGCATAATGTTTCATGTCTTATACCTGGCATTAAAAGGCATAATGTTTCATGTCATATACCTGGCATTAAAAGGCATAATGTTTCATGTTGTATACCTGGCATTAAAAGGCATAATGTTTCATGTCGTATACCTGGCATTAAAAGGCATAATGTTTCATGTCGTATATACCTGGCATTAAAAGGCATAATGTTTCATGTCGTATATACCTGGCATTAAAAGGCATAATGTTACATGTCGTATATACCTGGCATTAAAAGGCATAATGTTTGATGTCTTATACCTGGCATTAAAAGGCATAACGTTTCATGTCGTATATACCTGGCATTAAAAGGCATAACGTTTCATGTCGTATATACCTGGCATTAAAAGGCATAATGTTTCATGTCGTATATACCTGGCATTAAAAGGCATAATGTTTCATGTCGTATATACCTGGCATTAAAAGGCATAATGTTTCATGTCGTATATACCTGGCATTAAAGGCATAATGTTTCATGTCGTATATACCTGGCATTAAAAGGCATAATGTTTCATGTCGTATATACCTGGCATTAAAAGGCATAATGTTTCATGTCGTATATACCTGGCATTAAAAGGCCTTATGTTTCATGTCGTATACCTGGCATTAAAAGGCCTTATGTTTCATGTCGTATACCTGGCATTAAAAGGCATAACGTTTTATGTCGTATACCTGGCATTAAAAGGCATAACGTTTCATGTCGTATATACCTGGCATTAAAAGGCATAACGTTTCATGTTGTAAACCTGGCATTAAAAGGCATAACGTTTCATGTCGTATACCTGGCATTAAAAGGCATAACGTTTCATGTCGTATACCTGGCATTAAAAGGCATAATGTTTCATGTCGTATATACCTGGCATTAAAAGGCATAATGTTTCATGTCGTATATACCTGGCATTAAAAGGCATAATGTTTCATGTCGTATACCTGGCATTAAAAGGCATAATGTTTCATGTCGTATATACCTGGCATTAAAAGGCATAATGTTACATGTCGTATACCTGGCATTAAAAGGCCTTATGTTACATGTCGTATATACCTGGCATTAAAAGGCATAATGTTACATGTCGTATACCTGGCATTAAAAGGCATAATGTTTCATGTCGTATATACCTGGCATTAAAAGGCAAAATGTTACATGTCGTATACCTTGCATTAAAAGGCATAATGTTTCATGTCGTATATACCTGGCATTAAAAGGCATAACGTTTCATGTCGTATATACCTGCCATTAAAAGGCATAATGTTACATGTCGTATATACCTGGCATTAAAAGGCATAATGTTACATGTCGTATATACCTGGCATTAAAAGGCATAATGTTACATGTCGTATATACCTGGCATTAAAAGGCATAATGTTTCATGTCGTA
Organism: Eucyclogobius newberryi; assembly: GCF_026437365.1. Classification (NCBI taxonomy): domain Eukaryota; kingdom Metazoa; phylum Chordata; class Actinopteri; order Gobiiformes; family Gobiidae; genus Eucyclogobius; species Eucyclogobius newberryi. The sequence continues at coordinate 21,086 of NW_027315787.1, forward strand.
TATACCTGGCATTAAAAGGCCTTATGTTTCATGTCGTATATACCTGGCATTAAAAGGCATAACGTTTCATGTCGTAAATACCTGGCATTAAAAGGCATAATGTTTCATGTCGTATATACCTGGCATTAAAAGGCATAATGTTTCATGTCGTATATACCTGGCATTAAAAGGCTTTATGTTTCATGTCGTATATACCTGGCATTAAAATGCATAACGTTTCATGTCGTATATACCTGGCATTAAAAGGCCTTATGTTTCATGTCATATATACCTGGCATTAAAAGGCATAACGTTTCATGTCGTATACCTGGCATTAAAAGGCTTTATGTTTCATGTCGTATATACCTGGCATTAAAAGGCCTTATGTTTCATGTCGTATACCTGGCATTAAAAGGCATAATGTTTCATGTCTTATACCTGGCATTAAAAGGCCTTATGTTTCATGTCGTATACCTGGCATTAAAAGGCCTTATGTTTCATGTCGTATACCTGGCATTAAAAGGCTTTATGTTACATGTCGTATACCTGGCATTAAAAGGCATAATGTTACATGTCGTATACCTGGCATTAAAAGGCATAACGTTTCATGTCGTATACCTTGCATTAAAAGGCATAATTTTTCATGTCGTATATACCTGGCATTAAAAGGCATAATGTTTCATGTCGTATATACCTGGCATTAAAAGGCATAATGTTTCATGTCGTATATACCTGGCATTAAAAGGCATAATGTTTCATGTCGTATATACCTGGCATTAAAAGGCATAACGTTTCATGTCGTATATACCTGGCATTAAAAGGCATAATGTTTCATGTCGTATATACCTGGCATTAAAAGGCATAACGTTTCATGTCGTATACCTGGCATTAAAAGGCATAACGTTACATGTCGTATATACCTGGCATTTAAAGGCATAATGTTACATGTCGTGTATACCTGGCATTTAAAGGCATAATGTTTCATGTCGTATACCTGGCATTAAAAGGCATAATGTTTCATGTCGTAAACCTGGCATTAAAAGGCATAATGTTTCATGTCGTATATACCTGGCATTAAAAGGCATAACGTTTCATGTCGTATATACCTGGCATTAAAAGGCATAATGTTTCATGTCGTATATACCTGGCATTAAAAGGCCTTATGTTTCATGTTGTATACCTTGCATTAAAAGGCATAATGTTTCATGTCGTATATACCTGGCATTAAAAGGCCTTATGTTTCATGTCGTATACCTTGCATTAAAAGGCATAATGTTTCATGTCGTATACCTGGCATTAAAAGGCATAACGTTTCATGTCTTATACCTGGCATTAAAAGGCATAATGTTTCATGTCGTATATACCTGGCATTAAAAGGCATAACGTTTCATGTCGTATACCTGGCATTAAAAGGCTTTATGTTTCATGTCGTATATACCTGGCATTAAAAGGCATAATGTTTCATGTCGTATATACCTGGCATTAAAAGGCATAACGTTTCATGTCGTATATACCTGGCATTAAAAGGCATAATGTTTCATGTCGTATATACCTGGCATTAAAAGGCATAATGTTTCATGTCGTATATACCTGGCATTAAAAGGCCTTATGTTTCATGTCGTATGTACCTGGCATTAAAAGGCATAACGTTTCATGTCGTATACCTGGCATTAAAATGCATAACGTTTCATGTCTTATACCTGGCATTAAAATGCATAACGTTTCATGTCGTATATACCTGGCATTAAAAGGCATAACGTTTCATGTCGTATATACCTGGCATTAAAAGGCATAATGTTTCATGTCGTATATACCTGGCATTAAAAGGCATAATGTTTCATGTCGTATATACCTGGCATTAAAAGGCATAACGTTTCATGTCGTATACCTGGCATTAAAAGGCATAACGTTTCATGTCGTATATACCTGGCATTAAAAGGCATAATGTTTCATGTCGTATATACCTGGCATTAAAAGGCATAATGTTTCATGTCGTATACCTGGCATTAAAAGGCATAATGTTACATGTCGTATATACCTGGCATTAAAAGGCCTTATGTTTCATGTCGTAAATCTGGCATTAAAAGGCATAAGGTTTCATGTCGTAAATCTGGCATTAAAAGGCATAAGGTTTCATGTCGTATATACCTGGCATTAAAAGGCATAATGTTTCATGTCGTATATACCTGGCATTAAAAGGCCTTATGTTTCATGTCGTATACCTGGCATTAAAAGGCATAATGTTTCATGTCGTATACCTGGCATTAAAAGGCAAAATGTTACATGTCGTATATACCTGGCATTAAAAGGCATAACGTTTCATGTCGTATACCTGGCATTAAAAGGCATAATGTTTCATGTCGTATATACCTGGCATTAAAAGGCATAACGTTTCATGTCGTATATACCTGGCATTAAAAGGCATAATGTTTCATGTCGTATACCTGGCATTAAAAGGCTTTATGTTTCATGTCGTATATACCTGGCATTAAAAGGCATAATGTTTCATGTCGTATATACCTGGCATTAAAAGGCATAATGTTTCATGTCGTATATACCTGGCATTAAAAGGCATAATGTTTCATGTCGTATATACCTGGCATTAAAAGGCATAATGTTTCATGTCGTATACCTGGCATTAAAAGGCTTTATGTTTCATGTCGTATATACCTGGCATTAAAAGGCATAATGTTTCATGTCGTATACCTGGCATTAAAAGGCATAACGTTTCATGTCGTATATACCTGGCATTAAAAGGCATAATGTTTCATGTCATATATACCTGGCATTAAAAGGCATAATGTTTCATGTCGTATATACCTGGCATTAAAAGGCCTTGTGTTTCATGTCGTATATACCTGGCATTAAAAGGCATAACGTTTCATGTCGTATATACCTGGCATTAAAAGGCATAATGTTTCATGTCGTATATACCTGGCATTAAAAGGCATAATGTTTCATGTCGTATATACCTGGCATTAAAAGGCATAATGTTTCATGTCGTATACCTGGCATTAAAAGGCATAATGTTTCATGTCGTATATACCTGGCATTAAAAGGCATAATGTTTCATGTCATATATACCTGGCATTAAAAGGCATAATGTTTCATGTCGTATATACCTGGCATTAAAAGGCATAATGTTTCATGTCGTATATACCTGGCATTAAAAGGCATAATGTTACATGTCGTATACCTGGCATTAAAGGCATAATGTTACATGTCGTATACCTGGCATTAAAAGGCTTTATGTTTCATGTCGTATATACCTGGCATTAAAAGGCATAATGTTTCATGTCGTATATACCTGGCATTAAAAGGCCTTATGTTTCATGTCTTATATACCTGGCATTAAAAGGCATAATGTTTCATGTCGTATATACCTGGCATTAAAAGGCATAATGTTTCATGTCGTATATACCAGGCATTAAAAGGCATAACGTTTCATGTCGTATACCTGGCATTAAAAGGCTTTATGTTTCATGTCGTATATACCTGGCATTAAAAGGCATAACGTTTCATGTCGTATATACCTGGCATTAAAAGGCATAATGTTTCATGTCGTATATACCTGGCATTAAAAGGCATAATGTTTCATGTCGTATACCTGGCATTAAAAGGCCTTATATTTCATGTCGTATACCTGGCATTAAAAGGCCTTATGTTTCATGTCGTATACCTGGCATTAAAAGGCATAATGTTTCATGTCGTATACCTGGCATTAAAAGGCATAATGTTTCATGTTGTAAACCTGGCATTAAAAGGCCTTATGTTTCATGTCGTATACCTGGCATTAAAAGGCATAATGTTTCATGTCGTATACCTGGCATTAAAAGGCATAATGTTTCATGTCTTATATACCTGGCATTAAAAGGCATAATGTTTCATGTCTTATATACCTGGCATTAAAAGGCATAATGTTTCATGTCTTATATACCTGGCATTAAAAGGCATAATGTTTCATGTCTTATATACCTGGCATTAAAAGGCATAATGTTTCATGTCTTATATACCTGGCATTAAAAGGCATAATGTTTCATGTCTTATATACCTGGCATTAAAAGGCATAACGTTTCATGTCTTATACCTGGCATTAAAAGGCATAATGTTTCATGTCGTATACCTGGCATTAAAAGGCATAATGTTTCATGTCTTATATACCTGGCATTAAAAGGCATAACGTTTCATGTCTTATACCTGGCATTAAAAGGCATAACGTTTCATGTCTTATACCTGCCTGAACCACGGACAAAGACCTCCTCAATACGCTCTCCCACAAGTCGGCATCTCCTTTGTCTGCTCGTCAGACCGTGCTTCATACCAACGCCATGACACTCTGTAACGCAGCGTCTAGTAACATACAGTACCGCCCGGGGCCATGGAGAGCGTATTGTCTTCAAAAGGAGAACCGCTATTTTTAGGGGCACGAAAAGATTCAGTTTCTACTCCTCGTGAAAAGTATAGGCGTGTATAGTGTTGCACCCGTTATAGCCGTATCACATTTGGAGATATTGATCTAAGAAATTGTAGACATGAGACAGAACAGGGACAGAGACAGGGAAATGAAAGTCTTTTCTTTGCTGTCGTGAATGGAGCAGCAGGAGATGAGGATTTTCATGTTGTAAACCCAAGAAAGAACAAACACCCACACGTTTTTTTTTAGCCCAGTGCTGCACTCTGTGTTTGTCGATACTTAAAAAGCTTTCTCAATTCGGGCGATTAAGAACTATGCAAGAAACAATGTCGAATGTCTCGGAGCAGAGGGTCGGTCTGTTCTTTTTGTCTGGTGCTAAAACAATTTGTTTAATGGTTGTGGGTCAAACAATACAGAAATATTAGACTTACCGGGCAAGAATGCTTGCAATTACATTATATACAAGCAATGATGGATTACAAGAAAACTAAAATGTGATAAATTGAAGGAAAGTGCAACATTAACAATGGAAACAATATTAAAAAGGAGAGTGGTGATGATGGGTTTCAGGGCATTTGACACTTAAAATAAATGTTAGACCTTCAAAATGTTGCATAAAAAAGGAAGCAGAAACCCATGAATAGACAGGATATTGAGGGTTCATGTGTCAAGTTTATAATATGTTTAGGGGGAAATCCCAGTCCGCTTTTGTAATCTTCTCTGGTATTGAATTGTGGGTGTTGATGATTCAGGGGAAGTAAACACAACGGGATTCTGTGAACAATCCAGGAACTGAATTTTGGTATAACTGGTTTAGGGAACGCGTCAAAGTGTGGGGCGTGGTCTGGCAAGGGTCAAAACTCTCCATTGATTCAATATGAAAAATATTCAAATATGTTTTCCTTTTTTAAGATCTTTCCTGGCAAATTGTGACTAATCCCAAATCCCGTTTTCCACAATTGAGTCTTAACGGACATTGTTGACATAGCGTTGCCTCAGAAAAGTAAACGGATTGTTCTGTAGATATTAAAACTCAGCGGGCAGCGCTAGGGTACAAGTAGCATTTAGCCTGCAGCTAATTGTAGCATTGTTGGATATCGATAACAATGTGGACCACTTTATTCTTCTCCACGACTTTGTGTCTGCATTTGGTACAATATAAATCCTGAAGTCTGCGTTTTCTTGTGGTTGTTGAACAGCGCCTGACAGAGCAGCTTTTCTACATTGAAATGAATGGATAGTTTCTCCCACAGTGGTCCACGTGTGACTATAGCTTTAGTTTTGTGTTTTAATTGACTTGGTTGTTCTAATACAGAGATTCGATCTAATAAGATTCCTTTTTGCTTTGCACATCCACCTATAACCCTAAACTAATGATGTCACAATATAACATTTTAGTGTTACGATTATTGTCTGAAGAAACATCATGATTTCACATCTAGCTTTATGAAATCAAACTTTTGGAACGCTGTTGTCACATAATCAGCCAAAAAAAAAAGTACTTCACATGTAGTTTGACCTTTTTGGAGTTTAGACTGAACTGAAATTACTCATTGTACCACCTACAATTCTCACAATTGTTATTTTTTTAGTTCTAATGATTCTATTGTGACCTGAATAATTGCCGTAGTCAGGTTTTCGTGAAAAAACCCTTGCATGTTGATAAGGCTGTGCGATGTTTAATGAGTTTGTTTGTGTCTTTACCATCTGTCAGTCTCCTTCACACCTCTCCATCTCCCTGAATCGTCTGGATCTGTTTTGCTACATTTAACTCCTCCACAGTCTCAGACGCTCTGATTCCTCTGCCCGAGCTGCCGGAGGTCGTGTGGTTGTTGTCGGAGTCCTGTTGACGTACCCTCCTCTGCTCTGGCCCAAACACAGGCGTTTTATTTGGTCAAGGCACGCTCTTGTGTTGCCAAGCGCTGTGCTCACTGTCAGCTGTCTCCATGCAACAGTCATTCAGAGAAAGGGCTCACAAAAGGCACTTTCAAATGGGGTTGGGCGATATGACAGAATAAACGCATCACAAATGTTTTCCTCATATTGATCGATCACCATTTTAATTTTGTTTTGTCTCACTTAAACAAATAAAAAGTATTTAAATAGGAATTTCATGAAAAAAGTGTGATATGCTGTAGAAAATATAGACGAAAAAGGATCATTTAGAAACTAATTTATGTCACTGACACAATAACACTAAAGCAAGATTATCCCCCCTCAAAAAAAATATACTGTATATTGTTAAAAAAAACATGAGCAGCAAATAAATAGCTAAATGAAACACTTTAATAGTTTGTTTGTATCTGTAGCAAGTCATACAGTTCAAATCTTATTGTAGTACAGAAAAATATCCAAACGTCCTCCACTACTGCAAAGAAGAGGTACACATGATAAATATTGACCCATTTATAATTCATTGAACATGTGGAACTTAATGAAGTAAAAATATAATCCACATGAAAATTAATGACAAAATGCTGTTGTATGGGCTGCAGGGTTCAAAGCATGGGACAAAAGTAGAGACTTAAAGTACAAAAAGTACAGTCGATTTAGTACTTTAGGCTTAGCTTTCCATATTGATTAGCTGAACATACAATACAGACTTCTGATCATATTTCTTCTTCCAAACTCTGAACTCTACAAAACCACATTTTTAGTGACTGAGGATTGACTGTGGATCTCTTGATTAAAAAGTGAATCATTGAGGATTAGGAATCACAGAATCTTGATTCATTCGTTAACAGCACGGCCCCAGTTTCATGGCGTTTTCTGGGGATTGTTACAAAATCCATTTTACCTCGATGATGAATAACTAACTTCAGCTAACTTTATACAATATTTCATCAATGCCTCAGGAATGTGCTAAAATGTGGCTGTGAATGTCTTGGTTGAGGTTCAAGGGTCACACAAAACGTGAATGGACCAAATAATTTAGCCCAAATGTGGCAGAATTATCACTTTATAGCCTTTTTGGAAGATTACATAGATTACATTGAACAAATTGTACTTTTTGTAGTAGTTTCCAGGCTGCATACTTGTACTCCTTCTTTAGCAGGTTACAGTAGTCCTACTTAAGTAATGGTTTTGGTTCCTCCAAAAGGTTTATGGAGAAGATATTAAATTATTTGACATATGCGTTTCTTGCACTGCTTTTTTAAGATTAGATTTGTTTTTCAAATTTTTGTGTCTTTCCTTTGAAAACACCAGACTTCCAATTACATAAACTTTAATTATAAATCAGTTACTCTTAAAGTTACTCTGACTTGAGTAATAGTTTCCCCAAATACAGTTTTACTCTCTCTGGACTAATTTCTTTGACCACTACTTTGCACTTTAACTTGAGTAATATTTGTGGCTTCTCTAGATGTTTCTGCACACTTTGTGGTAATCTTTGACAGCTTTAGACAATATACTTATTCTAATTTTGCATAACTCCAAAATAACAATTGCGATATTATAAATTTTTTGATGTATCTCTCACCCTCTAACATTTTGCTTTATTTTGGCTTTGAGAGATAATTATTAAAGCTTTGTTTCTTCTGAGAGTTCTAACTTCACTTTCCACCTGTCGTGCGAGTGGAAAGGGAAAAATCTATGTCTTTGTTTGAGCCGCAACAGAAATGCACTGAAACATGTGATCAAAGCATCTCTTCAGATTGGCTCATTCCGGTTGTAAATAACGGGAGAATGGCGTCGTTACTTCTGAGCCTATCGAACAACCAGCAAAAGATCAAATTCCAGCGTGCGAGCCGTTCCCAGCGATGTTCCCCGGTCTTCCCCCCGCCCCCTCTCCTCTCCGGCCTGCAGATTGCACACTTCTGCTCAATTGTACATCCCTGACAAACTGCCGCCGAGCAGGAAAGTGTGCTGTGATCTCGCCTGCTGCCCACTCACACCAGCAGCTCTTTGTGTTCACTGGATTCAACTCAAAATGTTTTTTTATTCAGCCGTATACGAGACGGCACGACGCACGACTTATCACAATCAGATTATCAGACAGATTGACGATGCATCGCTCACACTTAACAAAGTATCTTTCGAAAACAATTTAGAAAAAAAATTTGTCTGTTTTTTTGGTTAATTTGTTTTACAGTCTTACAGTCAAATGCCTGGATGTTGAAAATGTGCGCTATCAAAACAAATCAAATTATAATGCTTATCCAAAATTGTTTAGCCTTTGCTCACTGTATTGTGGAAATACTTGCTCTAAAGTGCTCTGACAAGTGTTTTGTTGCTATCTTTGTTGATTGTGCACAAAATCCCTGTTGTGGGTGTAAAAGGGGTAAAAAAATAATTTAAAAAAATCACACAATCTGTTATAATGTTTCTAACCAAAGTCAGGATGCAGCTTTCACTTGAATCTCATTTCATTTCTAATAAAAATGGGGATCCTACATACATCTACACTTTTGTCAAAGCCACGTCACAGATCGAGAAAGCTTCAGTTATTGAGGTGATTCAGAACAGAGTGTCGGAGGGGAGAGGATTTTCAAACCAGTATTCATCAAACTGATTGAATCTAAATGCTACTCCAGATATGTTTTTGATGAGGGAACAATGTCAGAACATGGTCTAAATGTTGCATGATATGTGTCCTTTAATACATTAAGCTTATAATTAGATATTAACAAATCCTTCTGTACGTCCCCTCAAAATCTTGTTATTTATACGATTGTAAAGTTTGGTGTGTGTAGGTGCTACGTTAAAGGTGGAATGGACGTTTTTTTTCAGCAATTTTTTTATCATATTTCCTCGTGGCGTGGATAAATCATTAGTCCTGCCACGTATCAATCATAAAACGCACCTATCGCTCACCTGCAGCCGCGTCAGGCTCGTCCCCACGTTTCCGCGTGCCTAAGCGCATGGATCTATCATAATATAGTTCCCTCAGTGTACGGGGCAAAATGAAGACGGAGAAAGACAGTTCGAGCTGACGCAGAAGAAGCCGGAAATCTACGGGAGACATGAGACGCGATGCGATCCGTCACGCTAATAAACAAACGCACGTGTGTGTTGTATCAGTCCGCACGGGGAGTGCGCATGCGCACTTCCGCCTGCGTTCTCAAATCGCCGAAAAATCGTCCATTGCGCCTATAAGTGGTGATCTTTATGTTCCTACGGGGGGAAATGCATTTGTAGTTAAAATATGTAAATCTATGGATGAAGTTGATTCAATGGAAGAATAAAACATCTTAACGTGCAGATTGGACAATTTTGCTTATTTTTCGAGAGAGCAAAATGACCAAAAACTAAAAATTGTTTTTTAATTTTTGTCTTTAATTTAACTCATTGGGTCAAAACGTATCAAAAATATTGTGTTTCTGTGGTTTTCACAGTAGAGAACATGGTTGTTTTTATCTGGTCGTGCAGCTCCAGATTCCACACAGAACACGAGCTCTTCTGGTCATTACTGTCAGTCTGACGCTGCACAGACTCCTCAGACCTGCTCCTTTGGCCTGTTTCTCTCCCTCATCAACTAAAGCTGCCCAATAAACTCCAGATTTATCACAAGATCTGCACTTAACTGGGGGAAAAGTCATACGAGGTTTACATGAGGCGGATCCTGGCTTTTTGTCCAAATAATGGCCCAAATAAAGCACTAAATTCAATTAGTAAAAGACTGGTTTTGCCTTGGTGTCGTTTTTTGGATTAATATTGGATTCTTTTCAAAGCCTGTCTGGTTAAAATGAGGATTGTTCTGACACTGACACTGGCATCGACAAATGCTCATTTTTCATGTATCACAGATCTGATATCAAAATGTGTGTCGTTTTTATCTTTAGCAAATGTCTATTTGTGTTTTTGTCTTAAACTGTGACACGTGTTTGAGTGTCATGAAAAGTGTTATATAAGATTATTAATATTTGTACGATTATGTAAGTATTTTCATCAAACCCATATCTAAATAGCTAAATATTTGTTATCCTTTTTAGTGATGTAATATTGATATCATTGTGATATTTTAATATGCTTTTTGACACAATAAATTCAGTTAAATTAAAACATAATAAAAGTCCTCAAGATTTCACATATAAACAGAAAGCTGAAACCAATGATTTTTCTTAAAAAATTTCTAATTTCTAACTGACATTTATTGTGTTAGTCAATAGTACAAGCTTTCTAGTAACACTCCAGCGACTTAGGCCTCTATTTCTCCGCGTTTATCTCCTCTTTCTTCTGTTTTTGTTTCTTTCCAGACCGTGTCAATCCTGGAGCAGCGCCTGACTCAGACGGAGGACAAGATGAAGGAGTGTTTGGAAAACCAGATGAAGTTGCACGTTCAGCTGCAGAGGAGGGACCAGGCCTGAACTTGTAGATTTCACAAAGAGGTGCATCCAGAAAAAAACACTGTAACGTACCGTCCAGCTCGAAAGACTCACCTTTTAGTCTGTTATTGCTCCTGGACGGCAGAAAACATGCTAAATATATCATGTTTCTTATTAAAAAAACATCTTCTTTCCCTTTATTGAACAAAATGTATGGATGTTGAAGTTTTAAATGCCATAATGTTTTGCATGTGCATTAGTTAAAGCTGCAACTAACAATTGTTTTGGTAGTCGATTAAACTGTAGAGATTTAAAATAAATTTGACACAGGTAAAACTGAAATGAAGCCAGTGGAAGACCGATGGAATTATATTTACAGATAAAACAGGTTTTTAATCGAAAACACAACATTTACACATTTACCATGTCATTTTCATGTAATTGCTGCGCTGTCTGAGTCATAAAACCTTTTCTCTTTAGCAGTTTACCATCAGTTGCTATTAATTGCTTTGAGCTGTTGCAGACCTAAAAGTAATTAAATGTCAAATTAAATTAAATGTAAACAGCTTTTTAGGACAGACTAGTTTTTATATTTCCGGTGTTGACAGGTCAGTTCTAGTCCAAAGTGCGTTCACACTTGTCCTTGTCGGGTCCTGGTTCGAGCCCAGTTTAGTTCAGACCTGGTGTAGACCCGGATTGGTCCAGTTCTAGTCCTGGTTTAGTGCTGGTCTAGTCCATGATCAGTTTGAAATTTCGTCTCGGTTTGAAATTTAATCCCAATGCTTCTTAGTTTGCACGTAATAAAGTAAAATCAGTTTTGCCCCAGAACAGATATTGTAAAAGCATCTATTCAGGTGAAAATGAGACCACAGTCTTTTCTCTGTATCTATTTACCGAGCGTTTTATTCTACGAGAAGCAGGAAGTGAAGCGTTAGAACGCTAATGTTTGTTAGCTTTACACAGGACGGCAAAACTCGCTCTTGCCTCAGCGACTCGAGAAAAGCGTATATAAACTCATGGTGAATATTTAGGATGCTGGGATGTATTAGGTAAGTGAACTATTCATGTGGAGCAATAAAATAGTTATAAAAGAACAGTAAAAATCAGGTACAGCCCCTTTAATGCTTAATAGTTTGATTAATCCACTAATTGTTACATAGTAGTCGACTATAACAACTAATCGTAGTTGTATTTTGATCAACTTAATCGTTATCTGGACAATTCAGACTCTAAAACAGATACAAAGAGACCTTTTTATAACAAAGACAGCAGCGTCATTGAATCAAAATGTCAAAAAAAGAATAAACAATTTTGGATTTTCATCAATATTACACTTTCTTTTGTAAATATTCACCATCTAGAAGCTTTCAGTCGCCATATTTCAACTTGTATTTGATTGCTAATCCAGTCGACTACAAAAACAATGGTTAGCTGCAGCTCTAATGCCTGATTTACCCGCGCACAGAGGCCACAGTGACCAGACGATGTGATATTGACGTTATGTTTCCTTGCTCCTTCCCTCAGCGGTCTCACCTGAAATGCTCCCTGACGTTGTGCGTTTTTACCTGACTTGTTCCTTGAGTCCGGGAGGAGGTGGACATGTGTAGAAGTTGTTCTTGGCGTCGGTGCTGAGAGCGCAGTCCCGGCTTTGTGCTGACGAAGGAGCGGCTGCTGCTCGTTACCACGGCTCCGAGTTGCATTTCTGTGAACGCAAACGGAGGAAGACGCAAAAGCAACAACACGCCTTTGAATGTGAGCGGGTTTTTGTAATAAAGAATCACATTTAGAAGAAACCGTGACTCTGAAAAGGAAACGTGTTCACAAGATACTGCAGGGACTTTATGAACATGTAATATCGTGGATTACCTTCTATAAATAGATAAGATATACGTACCATTCATGTAGGGCCGTGCAATGAATCAAATCAGTGGCGTTCATGTCCTAGAATTTGATGAAGTTGTAATCTGATCAGATGGTGGGGAAGCGTCTGTGTTTGGGGAGATGTTTTTGAAATAACGATGCAAAATACAAATCCACCGATGTTTCACCTTTTCATTGTTTGTTTGGTCATTGTCTCCACAAACTTAAGGCTTTCAACTGACAACAATCACGTCTTTGGGGTTGAATGATGGCACCACTTTCTGCTATTGTCAACAAATAATTTCACTTTTGTGACGGAGAAGATGTTGACCTTTGTGCCAGTTTTTGTTTCATGCGAATAGGCCCAGTAATGACAGAGAAATGAACCATAATCCAGGAAAACAGATTCCACAGTAGAAATCAGACTTTTCTTCCAGAATAATGTGAATTCATGTAAACACAACCTATTTATATCTAGATTCACCCTCAACCGTCAATGAGATGGTCAGAGATTTCAAAAGTAAAACCAAGATGATGAAAAATAAGTCTGTATAGTTTCTGTTCAGTAAATTAATTTTGAAATGTTTTTGCATTGAAATAACACTGGGACTAGATTTGTTTGAGTTAATATTGCCTTTTTCCTCCAAGAATCCGCTGTAACTAAATTCAGACACGTTTCAGCTTTATTCAATCATCTTGGAAAACACATCTTCAGAATGTGTATTTGAACAAAACAAAAGTCAAGTTGTCTATTTTAAGTTGCTGTTTTTGTCATATTTATCTTTTGCTTACATTGTTTTCCGACGTGTTTTTTTTACACTTTCCTATTAAGTAAAAATAAAAGTCTTCTCTTCTCTTGGACCTCTGCCTCGTCTCTTGCTTTACGTCCCTCAGAGGAGACGTTCGGCTCGTGTGCATTTCAGTCGCCCATAATTCACACTGTGGTAGAGTTCGCTTTGTACAAACTTTCATATTTATCACAGAAAAACAAAGTCAAAGGTGAGTCAAGTCCACAGGGGATTCAAAGAAACGGGACTGTAATGATGTCGTTCATTTATTAAACCGTCACAAACGTAAAACCACTGTAAAATATTAAGATTTTTAATACATGAAGATTAATTAGCAGCTTATGAACACTACATGACCCAAAAAAAAAGGAGTCGCCGCTTTGATTCAACTAAGCAGTTTGAAAATCACGTAACCCAACTTCAACTTTCAAGTGAATTAAAGTATTCAATAGTATTAAAGTCAAATAGAGCTGCTACTAACGATTATCTCAGTGGTCGACCAGTCAAACGATTATTTCTATTGTACATTGAGACCAAATAAAGGTTGAAATATGGTGATAGAAGGCTTTTAGATGGAGAATATTTTTAATGAATGTCAGAAATTGTTTATTCTTTTTTGACACTTTAATTTAATACTGTCGCTAGCTTTGTTATATAAGGTGTTTTTTTGTGTGCGTTTTTTCGAGTTTATATAGACCAAATAACGATTAAGGTTCTCAAAATATGACAATTATTTTTATCATCAGATTAATCAAATTTTTTTATCAATTGTTGCAGCTCTACAGTGGAATATTCTAGTCAAATAACATAGTTTTTTTGTTATTATTAGATTTAGTCTGCCTCAGCTATTGACCACTGCTTTCAAGTGATTTAATGAACATTTTTTGCAAAGTATAGCAATTAAATTCTGTTATTTGGTGATTCAATACTTGACATTTAAGATTCCACTAAATTCTCCACAGCCATTTTGTATTAGTTCTTGGAAATCCATGTTACAAGCCCCTCAGGACCGCTCTGATTACTGTAAAAACATCTATTAATATCTTTAGTTTATTTTACGAGTATTGATGTCATTGTAACGTCACAAGAGGAGGACGTATGAATCACGGTTCCTTTAAGGCCAGAAAAATGAAAAATAAAAAAGTCCAAAAACAAACGTGGATTGTGGAGTGCAGCATTCGGCCCACTCTCTTCCTTCCTGTCTGGGCTTCGAGAACTCACACAAACTCTGAGCTGCCAATGAAATCCCCCCAAGACCGGCCCCAGACTCGGAGAGAAAAGGGGGATGGAGGAGGAGACGAGGAGACGAGGAAACGGCACAAGGTGAGAGAGGGGAAAAGGCCAGTCACAGCAACAAGCTTTGATGTGCGGTACTTCTACAGAAAATATCACGATAAATAATATTGCAACCACTTTATGCCACTGACACATTCACCTTAAGCATGTTTATATTTCTTCACTTTGATTTTTATCTGTAAAAAATCCGTCCTACAAAAGAAAAATTATAAATATAGAGCTGTAAATTATATTGTTTCATCTTTCAATGGAACATGTACAAAGTAGTTCCTTGTTTTACTTCTAAGACAAGAATTTTCTAACTTGAAATTTAAAACATACACATACTTAATTCAATCACTTTTTCAGTATTTAAGATCACAATTTTTCCAGTGTACTAAAACCCTTATCCAGTGTCACCAAATACAGTAAAATAAAATAAAACTATGCATAAATAATGTTTGTGTCACGGTGTCTGGCGCTATAGGAATTTTGTAAAACTTTTCATTTTGGGGTGTTCAGTTTGTTCACTCCAAATTGTCCATTATTTAATTAAATCGCTGAATTAGTAAACTCAAATAGTAATATTTACCAAGGCACATCTGGCCATCCCTCAGGGCACAGTATATTCCCCAGCACTCTTGTTTGAAAATCAATTTAAGCTAACTTAATTTAGTTGAAAACATAAATGACTCTTTACATATTATTTCATTTCCTCTAGATAATCTTTAGGGCACAGACGGTTGGCTCGGAGTCGTGGTTGTGGGGTTTTCTTGCAGGTACAGAGTGTGTTTGTGTTAAAGCCGGAGCTGGAGCGTGTCCGGCCCATGTGTGGCCCAGAGACAGACAGTGAGAAAGAGGCAAAAGAAAAAACATCTGGACTGTTTTTACTCTGCTCTATTTCTACCTCTGTCTCCATCGCTCCCTTTCTCTTCACTTCTCCCTCTCTGTAGGATGTTCTCTCTCTCTGCTCTGCTCTCAAATCCATATCTCAATAAAATGTCAATTCCATCAGAATGAAATTGTTGAACAAACACAAAATTTTACTTGAATTGAGTTACTTCTGTTTGGTCGTTATCTAAAATGACCTAAAAGAAATGAACTTTGAGTGGGGAAATGAGATGGGGAAAACAATTAGAATATGGTTAAAGGCTCTTAAAAGTTGATTTTGCCTACTATTAAACTAGTTACATTCATTCACAACATCCATTACTATCACTGCTGCTACTCCCGTTCCTCCTCTTACTACTACTACTACAACTACTAAAGCTACTGTTACTGCGTTACTACTAAACATCTTCAAGTAACACTTTAAATCTAGAAAATACTTGGTAAAAATAGGATCTTATATTCATATTTTCCAGCAGTACACACTTTGCCATTACTTCTATTATATATTTGTAGTAAGAATTTACAATTAACAACACTTTATTAGCATTTATAAAGCAGAAAGAAACACTCATTCATAATAAACAAGTATTAAGAATGATTCGGGCGTATTAAAATGCCTTGATGAGGCTGAATCATTCTGAATAAACTATTTGTCTTTCCTGGTGCTTTGTTATTGCAGTAAATAGTGTAGTTATTGTAAAGTGTTTGTGTTCAAATGTGGGAAGTTCATTTTCTTAAAGCCTGATCATTGGTAAAACGGTTCGTGAACATCTGTTACCACACTGTGCCCTGCAAATATAGAACGCCATGTTTTGCCATCGCTCTGTGTAATTAGTGTTTTGTGGCCCTGAAGTTAAAGCTGGAGTCGAGGAAAAGGAACAAGAGGCAGCTTAAAGTGACTCAATAAAAACAAATGTAGTTTCACACCTCGACAGTGACGACAGAGGCCTGGAGCGGTCAAGAAACACAGCTAAAGAACTCAAAGGTTAAAGATCTTGTGGTCCAGACGCAGCTTCCCACTTTGGACTTTCACTGAGGGGGGGATGTATAATGCACCAGTTTGTGAAGTAACTTTGTCTTTGCGTTTGTTGAAAACTGTCTAGGACAAGCGGGGAAAAGATAACTCGAGGATAACTGGCTCTGACCACTGAGCGTTGTGGAAAAAGCACTTGTAAACTCATCTGTAAATAATTAGGACGCTCAGAAGGCATTAGGTAAGTGAGCGATACAAGTGGAGTGCAGTAAGGACTTTATAATGAACTAGTGGTGTTTTTCATGTTTTTAAAGATCAGGTACAGCACATTTCATTATTGAATCTTAGAGAGTGGAAATGGAAGCTACATATTATACTCTTTGTCATATTTAATGAACATATGAATAACAACAATCTGCTGACTACAACAAAACTAATGTTTTTATTTTGCTGCTTCACTCAAATCTATGGGATGTAACTTTTACATTAACATTCACAATCATTCTATCGCTGCACAAGTCGGAAAAACAAACCAGAGAACTCGGGTCAAAATCTTTCTATTATTGTGACATCAAAATCCAGACTTTCTGAGATAAAAGTACACAAATGCAAAGGAGTCGTGCCCCTGACTTCCCATCTTGGAAACACGTGGACCACATGAACGCTGCATAGAATTTAAAGCAACAATGTATGACAAGCTAGTTTTATGACAGAATCCATCTTGAATCTGAACATCCCTCATCTTCATCACCGTGGCCACATTACAGTTTGCTTTCTCTCTCATGTGTCTCATCGCTTCCCCCTTTCGCTCCTCTTTCTCTCCCCTCTCTGTCTCTCCTCAACCCTTCTCTCCTCTCTCTTTCCTCCCACACTGTCCCTTTGAGGCCCTGTTCCTGTCAGGACTCTGCTGAAATTCTGGAGTTTTGAGTGTGTATGTGTGCTCCTCCTGCCCACGCCGCAGTTACTGGTCCAAACCTGCCTTTTCCATCTGATTCCACTGGGACAAACGAGTGGGTTAAGAACGTTTTCCCCCGATTGTAAGGCGATATAGCTGCAAAGGGTTTAATCTCGTTGACCAAGAGGCTGAGTGCAATTACAGACAGGAACCACGCTGAAGCCATCGCAGCTGCCCTCTTATCAACTGCTACTGCAATACTTTACGACTGAAGGTCATTTCTGGGTCTTAAAGCGATGAAGTACCTGATTTTTAAAACGTGAAAAGACACATTTGGAAGTAATGTCATCTTTACATTTGTGCACCCTTAACCAAACCACGTTGTCCTTGTTTGACTTTCAACAGTGTTTCGGAGAACACTTAGGTACTTGATGGATTTCCTTGTGTGCCTTGAAATAAAATCCAATTAGAGTACAATTATTCAGTGTTTAATGTAATAATTTATCTTTTTGAAGTGCTTTGTAGCTGGAATAATTGTTTTGGGGCTCATTCTTTTTCATGTGAACCTTTCTTTGCACCAGCTGTAGTTGATTTTTGGAAATATAATAATTAGACTTTGAGCTGTAGAGGGTTGAATAATTGATACTAACAAACTATTCATTCTGCACTTTGTTTATTTCAGCTCATGACCTTAGAGTTCGAGTTGTTAGAGAACCTAATCCTAACCCTTTCATTTGGAATAAGGCTCGCTGTGAGTGTCAGTGGAATACAGTAGTTTAAATATTATCGTTTATCATGAGATTTTCTGGAATAATATAATATCGCGCATCAACATTTGTTTTGGTGACAGGCTTATAGCGCTCTGAGCAAACTTCTGAACCAAACATGCAACAAAAACTACTGCTTCTACTACTGTAAAATCCAACAAGCCTGAAAAAGTGACTCAACAACATTATTTTCACTATTTACATTATTTTCTTTCGAATGGGTGTGTTTTGGTGAATGGTGTTGGCATTTTTTCATGGAACAAATAAGTGTGCCGCCACTCAAAAAAAGTTTGATTCATTTATTTATGCAATGACTGATGATGAAGATTAAAATGTATTTAATCATGTCTGACTCAAATAAAAATGCTTCTCCAGCAGGTTTTTGGTTTTATCTGCAGCAAAGGACAGAAAACATTTAAATCAAGAGCAGATAACCACGTAACACTACCACACACTCTACAATTCAAGGTCAATGACAGCAAGTGCATCATCGGGTATTGAAAAGCATTAGAGGAGCTAAATAATAGTTATTTTGAGCACAAATCTTGCACAAAGTCATTCAAAGTGCTTTAAAACATAAATAATCATTATTAAATTGAGAAAAATGCTGATACAAACTTTCTAGTCATTCAGCCATTTAAATATTATGTTCTTTTTTAAAAATACATTTGACAGACCCATGACTGCTGCGTCGACCTTGAGGATTGGACCCTGAACCAAAAGGAAAGAGACAGAACTACGAGCTCTACCTCGTGATCAAGGTTCTAACTTCTGTTTCAAAGTCCTTCACACTTTGCCACAGCGCTGCACTTTATTGAATTTTACATTTCCACGGTTAAATAAATGTTATAAATATACTTTTCTAATACAAGACAGACTGAACCACACTGCCATTGTGTAACTCCACAAGGTTATGTCTCTATCACTGACTCGCTGGACTGTTAACACACATAAAACGCGTAGGTGTGTAAAGTCAACCTCATCGACCTGCTTAGTGGAGCCTCACCTGATTTTTATAAAGGTCAAACGGTGCAACACGCCCAGATTTAACAACGCCGTGAACTCAAGTGTGAAGTGTTGGAGCTGCTTTGTAGCTTTGTAAACATTCGACTGATAAGAAGTGATATGTATAAAGCAGAAGATCGCAAAAGTAGTCAAATCTCCAAAACCAACGCACTGCATAACGAGATGTGCAAACACGGTGTAGACACAGAAGTGAAAGAAATGCAGAAAAAGTTGATGATAAACCAGAAGTTGTGTCTCGATTGCGCTGGCCACGTCTCAGAGCGCCACAAACTTGGAATTACTACAAGTCTTCCATGAATTGCTGTGATCTCAGAGCTTTTACACCAGGAACCACCTAAGAAAGCCTTTGAAGAACCACCAGATCCAAACCAGGTCTAGAACAGTTCTGTACCAATGACGTGGTCTGAACTTGGACTACACCACTGCTACAGACCGTTCTAAACAAGGACTAATCCAAAGGAGGAGACAATTAGCATTAAGTGGACTGTAAATTGAGTTGAAGTGAAGCGGAGCCATTGTACCGGAACCACAGTTTGAAAACCTTCACAAACCTTTACAGCATAAAGCACACCAGAACGACTGACAAGGAAACAAAAATCATTCTATTGTGCAAAATACTGTTACATAAAATATTAGAATGCTAGAAACTACTTCACGCCGCTGACACAATAACCCTAAAGCAGGATTATTCCATGGAAACAAGATTTTTTTTTAAACGTGCGCAGAATGAAACACTTTAGTTAGTTAATGAGCCGTAGAAGACAATTAGCCGACCGTTTGCAGCTCAAAAAACGCTACAAAAAAGAATGAGTTGTTTCCCGTTATATTTAGACCCAAAAAATATCATTAGAACTTTTATTCATCGAACACTGAGTCGGCTTTGTAACGACGGGGCGAGGCCTAGAAAGGACCAGGTACCAACTAAATGTGTTATTTCTCCACCTTAAACCAACACTTTTACATTGTACCACCTCCTACAGTGTTTAATTCACCACATGGATATAACAGGTCGCAGTAAAGGTGGAGGTGGAGACTTCACCAGCATTGACTCACCTCTGACGTGCGTCCTGCGTGTTTGCTTTACAGATACAGTAGAGAGGGGGAAAAGATTGTATGGAAAAAAGCCCTGAATGTTCAAATAATGCGGTTAAATAATGGCACTAAAGCTGAGTGATTTATGGGAGAAACGTGGTAAATAGAGGAACAAAACCAGTCCCATGTGTTCAGTGGAGCCCATCCAAATGTCTGAAGGAGTTTAAGGAGCTCTGAGTCACATTTAAGGTGGATTTGTGCAATTGTCGTCGGGAATTAAGGCGGATCACTTGGTGGAACGCTTACTGTGTGTGAACCGACTTAATGATTGTAGATTGCCTGATGATTGAACAGGCTCAGACGAAAGAAGGGGTAGAAATGTGTAATATCCAAACAGTATCCCATTCATCTCAATAGGAATCAATTAAATGACTTAGCAGGCAACGCAATTACAAGGCCTGAGTAGCCTATATAAAGTGTTTAAAAGGAGGCAAAAAAGGGACTAATTTCCCATTGCAAAACAAAATGGTGAAATGTGCTCAAAATTGAACAATAAACTGAAAAACCATGAATATTTAGCGTTGGGTACAATTCTTTAAGACGTCATTCAGCACCTTCAGAACGGCTCCGAACACCACCAATCATTCACGTACATGTGCTCTCCGTCAAAGGGACTATTTCTTGGAATAGTTTTCCTTTGACAATAAGAACATGTTTGTCACGGTCCAATTTGAAACTGCACCTGAGAAATGGAAACCAAAACTGTGAGCTCTCGCTTCACTGTCGTCTTTTGTGTCTTGTTTTGTCCCTTCGACAACAATCACGTCTTTGGAGTTGATTAACGGCACCACTTTCTGAAGCTATTGTGAATACATTATTTCACTTTTCTTTATATGTGCTGACAGAAAAGACGTCGAAACTTTGTGCCAGTTTTTGTGAATGTGGGAATAGGCCCAGTAATTACAGATCATAAACCAGGCCAACAAGTAGACCATAGAGTCTGAACGTTAACCCAGGCATCACCATTGTGCCTGTCCTTCTGCTTGTATCAATTTACAAAGAGCTGCCGATCTCAACAGCAAACAAGTTCAAAGCCAAGCCCAGCACACAGTCCTGGAGATGGGCCCCACTGTGGCCCCCACTGGAAGTTCCAAAGCAACAGAAGTGCAAAAAGAGGCAAAAGTGAGCGGGGCAGAATGAGGACTATAGACTGAGACGTCTCGTGAACTAATGCCTGAGCCTCTGTCTCTGTATTGTAGACGGTGCACAGTTTTTACACATTATTTACACTTTAATGCTGGTGTGGAGAAAGATTTGGTTGTAGACATCTGGACAGTTTTTTTAAAGAATAAAAACAGTGTCCAGATGTCTACAACTGAATCTTTTTCTACAACTCCTGGACGAATGAGGGATTACACCGGCTTGTTTCATGCTGCTGTTTATTAGCCTGGTCTGCTTAGTTTAGAGTGTAAGTAAATGAACTTGTGCTGTTCATATGTGGTAAAGTGGAACAGGCGTTACATATACCTGGAGACTAATCGGTCAATAGGCTCTGTCTTTAGTCGAACGAGAATTTCTGTAGCCGACCACAGCCCAACATCTTACATAACCTGAGTGTAAAATGAGTTGAAGTGTGTGTGTGTTGCTCCTCTCCAAAGCTCCACGTTTGTTTACATCTTGAGCATTTCTACAAACCGGGTGTGTTTTTTTTTTGTGTTGTCGTCTTCCTCTTCATTCTCTCCCACTCTGTGTTTAAAAATGAATGGCCTTTTCTCTGTGATCACATGTCTTATGAAGCACTACTCTGCGCTCACAAACATCTGCAACATCTGAACCGTCTGCTGAAAAATGCATGCCCCACTGAGGCCATTAACACTCTCACTCCGGGTTTTGTTGGACAGAAAAAAAGTTCCTCTGGAGTTCAGCGCTGATCAATGTAGAAGTGTTTTTTTGGCAGAAATGCAATGTTTACTTTTGAGGAGATTAATGCGTTTAAAAAAGGTTTATAATGTTGGCTGTGTACATTTTAGTTATTATTATGGTGTCAAATCATTACATTATTTACATTTTTGTATGACTAAAATCAAACTAGAATTACAGTATACAATATAACTTTGTAATTACAGATTTAGATTATGAGCAGATGAAATTCCTTTTTTTAATTCATTCATTTTCTACCGCTTGTTCCCTTTCGGGGTCGCGGGTGACTGGAGCCTATCCCAGTCACTTTGGGCCTTAGGCGGGGTACACCCTGGACAGTGGCCAACTCGTCGCAGGGTGTACCTTTTTTATTTAATTTTTTAACAAAAGCTCATTACACAACCAACTATCTTTTTGAATCAATCCAGCGCTGTGTTTTTGCTCCTTTTAGACAAGTGCAGATGTGTCTACGATGTCTGATACCTTTTCCAGGACTTGAGTGTTTGGTTTTAGTGCGTTGGCGATGTGTGTGTTTGGGCCCAGAGGAAACAGTTCAGGAAATGCCAGTGTGAGTGTGGGACGGGGCCATTTTACCCCATAACTCCCATTACAGCGGAGGTGAGTGGGTTTAACCATCTGTCCAAACCCATCACATACAACAGGCCTCTTCCACATGTGTAAGAACAGAGAGGAGTCTGCTTTAAACGCCTCAAATCTACTGTAGTTATTATTAGTATTATTAGTATTTTTAATTGTTTGTATGGACCTGGAGACTGACATAAAGATTGAGTTAAATTGTATTAATGTACAATTAATAACACGTTAACTAAGGTAAAGATTCACTCAGAAATACAGACAGAAAATGAATATGAAATGAAATGAGGATAAAATGTGTATCTCGAGGACAATATTCAGACGTGTTGATGTGATGATTCAGACGTGTGATGTTAATCCAACAAAATGGGAAAAAATATGTCTTCAAATTACTATGAATTTAGATTGAAATATCTGACATAATGTGAAAATATGGCAAAATTACCTACAAAAGTGCAGACATTTCATTTTCTACTCCTATTTGGAAGTCTACAACTTAAGTGTTTATCCATTTTATTTTTAATAGTATTTTTATGACAAATTATATACTTTGCCATAACTTCAAAACAAAATGTATTGGTATTTCCACGATTTGCCCACCTAACTGCTTATACCTCGAGAAACTCCCAGAAGATCCTAGTTGTGTTTCTGAATGTAGACTTTTTTGTTGTTAAGATGGCTAGTAGGTGTGAAAGAACAGTTTGTTGGTGAAAGTTAGGACACAGAAGCCTGAATCAAACTTAAACGTGTGAAAAATGCCCTGGAGTCGATCCACAAACAATGAATGGAGTGTTTCTGCAAACTGGACACAACCCAGAGCCATTTTCCAGAGAAAAGGGAAGAAATTATGAAAATAATTAGTTAAAAATAAAACTAGACATTTTGAGCAGATTAGTTTAGTGCTCCGATCATTATGGCACAATTCAAAGTGCACTATGCAACTTTTCTGATGTGCCAGCGACTTGTCTCCAAAGAGATGCCTTAGATGTGCCAGAGTAATGCAAACTCTGCAGCCTGCATCATTACAGGACACACTCACATCACCTCCATCCTTCAACAACTTCTTTGGCTCCCCATGAAACAAAGAATCAACTTCTAAATTCTCCTCACGCCTTTTGAAGCTATCCATAACCTTAAAAGCTCTGATATGTTGAAGGAAACTTGTATAGATATTTACAAGTAAGGATTTATTATAACCAAGAAATTAAACAAAGCATGTGACTGAAATTTGTAATCAGGCTTAATAATTAGAACTTCCAAAGGGAATAATATCTAAATTATGTACATGCATTAATAATCTGGACACTCCATATTTTTACAAGAAATGGGAAAGAGAAGGTAAATTTGTTTTGACAGACGAAGAGTGGGAATGTGTGTGTGCATCCCAGTGGACGATCACACAATCACATGTTGCAGGAAAAATGTGTCATGTTTTTCCATAACACCGTGGCAAAGTGCTTATTATTCACAAGGTAATGCAAACTGCTGGAGAAACAAACCACCGTCACGTGTTTTGGGACTGTCCTGTTGCTCAAAAATATTGGACAGAAATGAACAATGCACTGCAGACAGTTTTTGACATCGCCATCCTTCTCAACTTCAACAGACATTAGACAAATGGAAACGATTACATTCAGACTTCACTTGGACATGGACAGATTTGACAGACTTTGGACCAAGTGGGACTTCTATTTTCTTTTATATGTGCCGTGATTTTGTTTCACTGAATGCTTGTTTTTATTTTGTTTTTTTGCTCTCGGGTCACGTTCTGTTCTGTATTCTATGTTTATTTTTCTTTAAAAATTGAAAATGTTGCTTTTGCCTGGAATGTTGCCAGGTACAAGTTCCTGGTCAAATTTTTGTTTGGTAACAGTAACAATATGCCTGTGTATGTTCTGTGGAACATTATATGTATGTATTATATGTGTGGAACATTCCAGGCAAGGCAAGTACAGAAAAGTTACATAGTGGACCTTTAAATATAAAAACAAACGTGTACATTTTTGTTTACTTCTCTTCAGCCCCAGTCTCTCCACACTGAGAGCCCTGTTGTTGTCCGTGAGGAGACTCGAGACACAGCAAAGTTTATGTGCGAGGTTTGTTGTGTGTTTCGATGTGTGCGTTTATTATGGTTCGTTAGCGTGACTGTGTGTTTGTGTCCGTGTTCTGATAAAGAGCCATTGTCTGCAGCTGGTGCATCCCCCACTCGTCCCCTGTGCAGCTGTGAGGAAATCAAACACTCCTCTCTTCCTCTCTCTCACACCACTGTCTCCACTCGCCCAGGCCGCATTAGGTCATCCAAAATGGCCACTTAAAAACACTCAAGTCTGAATATTTTAATGATGCTGATGTTTGGGTAACGTAGCAAAAGACAGATATATATATATATATATATATATATATATATATATATATATATATATATATATATATATATATATATATATACATATATATTATATGAATAAAATACTTGTCAGAAGATCCACATCAAATGATGTATTCTTGAGATTGCAGCGCAAGGTTCATGTAACATCATCTTTGGTCTCTCTCGAGGCTCTGGTCCTCAGCATCGTTGCACACAGAGAAGAACAACACGGTAAACACTGGCCAACTGCTTCTGTCAAAGGAAGTCATGTCAGTTATTTATCTGATGCAATCATTAACACGTACATCTTTGTTGGATTTTCAGCATTGTTGTTGCAAACCCAATCTGTCAAAGTAAATAATTTACACAAGGCTTTTGCAATAAATCATTTTAATTGAATTACAATCCAATTATTTCAAATTGCTAAAAATATGGTTGGGGCTTTTTAATCAAGACAGCCAATCCTCTTTCAGTAAAAACGTGGGAGACAGTTGAATATTATGGGGGTTAAATTGCATCGATTAAAAGTCTGCAGTGTTTACATGCATTAAATAAATTAAACCATTTTCAATTACATTTAATAATAAAAACTACATTGAACTAAAAGGTCTCACTGATTATCAACCCATGCAAGAAAAGGTCTGTGTTAAAATATAGCTTATCAATGTAAAATGATGGGTTGTGTAACGACGATGATAACAGTGAATAAATTGACATAAAACTAGCTTTCACTCAATAAAATAGACCTATGAACTGCTGAGCTGTGGCAACAATAGTGCAAAAAATGCTTACTCGGGCTCTGCTTAAAATAAACCTGACCGATGTTACAAATCTACGGCTACTGCTCTGGGCAGCCTCACACTTAACCCACGCTCATAATGTCATTTAACCACAATCTGCATCACTCTGTGTTTCCAAAAGAGTGGTTTTATGTCTGCATTCACACCACATTGGTTTTTACTATGCTGGTGTTTTACATAGGAGAAAAAGATGACACAGACGGTGAGTAAGATAAAGTCTGTCCTTTATTAGTTTAAGTAAAAAAGAAAGTTAAAGCGTGCAGAGCTAATAATAAGTAAGTAAGTAAGTAATAAGTGATTAAGGTGACCACCTCAAATTGTAGAGGTGGTGGTTGGATTGTTGTTGAATGTGATGGGACAAACTCTGGAAATGTAAGCGCAAAGATAATAACTGCAATAACAGCATATGATTTTCAATATATTACAACCCTGAAAGTCTGACAACCAAACAGGCTGGATTTATTTGCAAGAAATTAATGAAAAAGTGTGACATTCTCTACATGAGCGGGACGAGGGACGTAGGACCCGAAATGGCCTCTACAGGACCATCAGAAGAGGGACAGGTGGTCACAGTGATAGACAAACAGTTATAGCTCATGTTACAGAAAATGTCTATGGTTTGTTTGGTTGATTATGTATTTATTATAGGCATTTATTGTGCCAAATGATCCCAATGCATATAGCTTACTTATCATCATCAATGTATGTAACAAGAAAACAATTATATTTCTGTTATAACTCATTTATACTCTGACCTTCATGTGACTTACACATAGCTAACACTGGCTGTGGTTGCATAAACACTCAATATTATTATTCTTTTTTTCTTTTCTTTTTTCCCCAAGATTATTAAAGTGATATGTAAACAACAAAAACACCTGTTTTCTTTCTGATCATGGTCCCTCCGATTTTAGATTGTGTGGTTTGCGTTACATTGAAATAATCTTGGAGGTCCAGAAATCAGATAATAATCCGATTAAGGTGCATGTAAACACATCGGCCTTGCACATTGGCAGCCAACAGTTCAACTAAACTGGTTACAAAACGGACCTCATTTCACATCTTTCTTCCACATCAAGCACACATTCCTGCGATGTGGGTTATTTATAAGCCAATATTGTTACACAGTCGCGCACAGGCCAGTGCCCGCGGCTCTGCCAGGACTCCGCGCTTCTATAACGCTCCATTCTTAACTATTGTAGCCGATGTCATTCTTAAAAGTCGGCACATGCGTCTTTAGGCGTGTTGGGTGAATGGCGTCCGCGCGGCCATAGGTGAAGGCGGCGCGAGCCTCGGTGAATGGACCGCGTGCTCCTGTCGGCGCTGCGCCTTTAACCGCGCTCGCTCCGCCCTTTCCTCAATGACAAGCCTGCGCTGCCTCGTCCCCGGCGCGGCCAGTGGTGTGATGACAACACGGAGGCGCAGCACGGACCCGCACGCCTCACCGCGCACGACAACCATGGGCTTTCCAGACAACGACACTCGCCCGCGTTTCCCCGGGGCAGCAGCAGCGTACGCGGTGTGCTAACCCGTCGATCTCCGCGGCGCGTAAAACGGATGCCGACGCACTGGAATGACTAGCGCTGCTGCTGGAGCTGGTGCTGGGGATCGGGAGGAGAAGCTGGCACACTCAACCGTGCAAGTTTTCACGTTTCTATTCAGCGAAATTGGCATGAACTCGAGCACGTTGGAGACGCAAATAGAGCTGTGAAATCTGCTCCGGACTGAAGAAGAAGAAGAAGCAGAAGAAGAAAAAGAAGAAAAAGAAGAAAAAGAAGAAAAAGAAGAAAAAGAAGAAGAAGAAAAAGAAGAAAAAGAAGAAAAAGAAGAAAAAGAAGAAGAAGAAGAAGAAGAAGAAGAAGAAGAAGGGAAGTTACCGCGCGGCGCTTTGGTTCCACTATTCGCGTCTCTTTTTCTGTGTGTGTGTTTTGTTTTTTTTCTATTTTATTGTTTGAAATGTCACGCAAAGGGACCGACTGATCGACCCGATGAAATGTGACAATGTGCGGGGCGGCTGTGTGATGATCATGTCGAGTAAGAGCGCGGAGTGGCTGCAGGAGGAGCTGGAGAACGGGGCCACATCGCTGCTCCTCTTGGACTGCAGGGCGCACGAGCTGTACGAGTCCTCGCACGTCGAGACGGCGATCAACTTGGCCATACCGGGCCTGATGCTCCGCCGGCTGAAGAAGGGCAACTTACCCATGCGCTCCATCATCCCCAACAACGAGGACAAGGAGAAATTCGTCAAGCGCTGCAAGACGGACGTGGTGGTGCTGTACGACGAGGCGGCGTCCGAGCGGCAGGAGTCCGGGCTCGGGAGCTCCGTCCTGGGGCTGCTGCTGCACAAACTGCGGGACGATGGATGTAAAGCTTTTTATCTGGAGGGTAAGTGTGCAATAATAGACTTTTCTGAAATCCTATGTGCAATATTTAAGAATGGAGGTTGAATGAAGTAGACAACAAAAACACATCTTCAATATTTAAGGAATTTCCAGGGTGGAAATGTCAAAAATACTCTTTTCTACCTTCAAAATAGTTGGAGGTTAACAGTATAGTATAATTAAGGGTAAGATAAGATAAGATAAGATATTCCTTTATTGTCCCACATGGGGAAATTTCATTGGTGCAACGCAGGTAGATACAGAGGTAGATACAGAAGAACAGATCACTTATAGGAAGTCTGAAACATTTGGTTATAAATCTATAGCTAAAAAGTGTTGTTTGCAGAGTAAAACATACAAAACTTGATTTTTTTGTCATAAAAATGCAAAAAAAGTCTATCAATCGTTTCATAAATAAAGCAAATGATATAAAATACAATTGTAAATGCCTTCAACGCAGGATCTGATATGACTTGCATGTGTCTGAATGGTTTTCATTTGCCAGAACCACCTTGATCTTTTATAGTTATATTTTGAGGTTAATCCCAGTTTCTCCTTTGAAATCACATTGTGTTCCAAGTCACTTTAGCCTCCATTCTTTGATTTCATCTCAATAATAAATACTCGTACATTTGGAGTATATATGTCTTTCATCTTCCTGTTTATAAGCAACATTTTGATGACTTTTGCCCAATCATTTTGAAACCCATGCATACTTAATCAACCTTTTCCAAAGTTAATGATGATACAACAAAGTGTGATTTTGTGATGTTAATGTCCAGGTTGTCGTTAAACATAGGCGGCTACAAAGACATTCATAATGTCAAATATAGTCCTAATACACTATTTTTTTTAACGTTTTCTTGTTTTAAATGACAGGATAAGGTCATGTGGTTCAGTAATATCCAGTCAAATCTACTTCCAAACCCTCAGGAAAATGGCAATGGATATTTCCAGCATAGTTTGACTTCATAACACTTTGAATTCAAGCAGGTTTGTGATTTTGGGGAGAGTTTTAGACTCTGGGGGAACACCATAGTCTTTTCTATGAATGGGAAGCACTGCACCTGGATGCTATTATAGGGTAGGTTGACTGGTTATGGTAATAGTATTGTTATTATTATAAAATATCCCCCAAAATTTAAGGCGATTCTAGCTAAATCTTAGGGAGAAAAAAAACCAAAACAGAATCGTGCACTGAAGAACAGACTGCATTGCATCACATGTTCTTAGATTTAACTAAGAGATTGAAGTCATTTTTATCCTTTTTAAAACTGTCCATTCTTTTGATATTTCAGGTTCTTGAGTGTTTGTAATGCAGTTTAAGTTTATGCGTGGACTGCATCAAAAGTCACTTAATGTTGCCTCCTCTACTCCTGTTTTAAGACGTTGGTGGAGTGACTCATTTACATTTTAGTTCTCAATTAAACATCAAAACCGGATGTTATGAGGCAAAATGACAACATTTAAAGACATTTTGTGTGTATTAAATAATTCTGTACATACCATAAAATTGGCACAAAAAAGGGGGGAAAAAGAGCAAGATATCCCATGTTGTTATGGTGTCATTACACTGTTTTGTTCGTGTTAGCATATTAGCTTGTGAGCTAACTGCTAAAGCTTTGTTGTCGCGATAAACTTTGACTTTTTACACAACTACGCGTCTAATAACGTTAGTGTATGTGTTGAAAGCATGTTCAAACAAAGTCGGGGGTTGATAATACCGTGTCACGTTTTGATACGTTCGAAAATATGAGAAAAATTGCTTAAAATATGAGGAAAACGCTACAATTTCGCTCCGCCATGTTGTGTTCTCCTGAAGGAAACTCGCCGTTTTTCTTGAATGAACGACGCTCGGGTGAAAGCTAAACTACATTATCCGCGGCTTAAAATGCACGACAGGGGAGCCACAGAAATGAGTTTGTGTGTGCTTGTTTTGGTTCGGTTTATGTGGCTTATAATCTTCGGATATGAGCTAAAATGTCATGGGAAAAGCGCAAGCAGCAGCAGCAGCGCGGTCTGTCATTCACAAAAACACACAGAGAGAAGCAGCGTTTGTCTGTCTATTTCTCAATGGAGCCACATCTGTCCGGCCTGAAAAGATTATAATGACACCACGCGAAATCCACACACAAAAGCACATCTTTTAAATGCACAATTTCACTTTTAGTTTGAAGGAGAACGCGTGGTTGGCGTTGTGTTTCTCCTTTATAGTCTGAAAACAACCTGGAGTATTATTACATTCATTGGCATCACAAAATCACACTGTTGCTCATTGTTTTGCTCTAGACTTAAAAAAGAAAGAAAGACAGAAGTATCTATATTGTTGTGCCATTGTAAGTCTGAATGAAACCAGTTGGAAACAGGTAGAACAGCTCCCTCCAGACACATTATGTAATGGAGCAATGATGATTAATACATTAATGTATAAGCTATTAGTTCTTATGTGTTCAGTTTATGGCAGCAGGTAATGCAGTGGTTTAGGATAATAGATTTACATACGGCCATAATAATACCTCAAACAACAATACTACAGGTTTGCTTTTCTGCCACATACTCATTGAAGGAAAGTGTTTTCATTTATTCATTCATTATTTTATTTTTTTGTATAGCACATTTACAACAGAGGGTGCTTCACACAGGAGCGACTAATTCAAATTATAAGGCTACATGCAAAAAAGACTAGAGTAATAATTAGTACAAACTATTACACTTTTTTTTTAATCTTACATTAAGTGCAACTCAGTATTTTCTTTACTTTTCTTTAGAAGTCGTGGTTATAAATCTGTGTTAATAATTGGAGGGGAACAACTGCATTGGCTTCTCTAAGTTAAACATTTAAAAATACGGTGTGTAATAATGCAGAACTATAGTCATTACATATTTTATTTTGTTTATTTATTCCAAGCAAGTCATTTAAAACAAGAAGAGAGATATTATGCAAAACACATGAATGCCTTAAGCACATTTCACAAAGAATTTGGTTTGTTATTTAATCTTTAACATATTTATCCTACCCTGTCTTAAACTAAGAACATAACTCTAATGCTTTTCAGCTTTCTTTTCACGATTATGACTATATTATGAGGCTTAATAAACCACCAATGCACTATAGTTTGGTACCAAGCGTACTTCATATTCATGATGCATTTGTGTATGTTTTGTTTAAGTCTTCATTCATACGTTTGCTTCGTAGGTGGCTTCAACAAGTTCCAGTCGGAGTATCCGGAGCACTGCGAGACCAACCTGGACTGCTCGTGCCCCAGCAGCTCTCCCCCGGCCTCGGTGCTGGGTCTGGGCGGTCTGCGGATCAGCTCGGACTGTTCGGACGGAGAGTCGGACCGAGAGCCGGGCAGCGCCACCGAATCGGAGGGCAGTCCTTTGCCAAGCAACCAGCCAGCGTTCCCGGTTCAAATCCTGCCCTATTTGTACCTGGGCTGTGCCAAAGACTCCACCAACCTGGACGTGCTCAGTAAATATAACATCAAGTACATCCTCAATGTGACGCCAAATCTGCCCAACATGTTTGAACACGAAGGAGACTTTAAGTACAAGCAGATCCCCATCTCTGACCACTGGAGCCAGAATCTGTCACAGTTCTTTCCAGAGGCCATTTCATTCATCGGTGAGTACAAGTATACCGTGCATGTTTTTTTGTTTTGTTTACACAAGGCTTTGGATGCATCAAGACACATATTATGCAAACTTTTGACTTTTCTGAGCTTTTAACCATGTTGTAGCGTTGTTCCCTCATCAAAAAACATACCTGGAGTTGCATTTTTACTTCCTCTGAGCATCAAAAACAGGAAATCTCAATAATCTCAATAATCGATGTTTTCTCAATCTGTGACTTGGCTCTGAGATGTATTTATTTCATATTTATTAGGGACACAGATACAGACACAAGTTCCATAGATAAGACAAAAATAAGAATATTGTCAATAAGTTACAATAGTATTTACAGTACGTTAAAAGGACATTTAAAAGAATAAAACAGAATAAACTCGTTCGGAGCATTTCTGCCGTCAAATCACGACCCTTGCAGCTCGGTGCTTAAACCAGGAAGTAGGGCCAGTAACCAGGCCAGCTTAAACTGTGTGTAATTCCCTCTGCAGCCAATAACAAAGACAAAATCTAAGTTACTGTGGCGTTTCCCAAGGCTCCTAATATTGTTTTCTGTAAAAACATTTTATTTTTTGTTCTTGAACATGAAATGCCAAAGTAAAGGTTCTCAAGAGCAAGTTTAAAGGCCAATAAAAATACAAATAATGCATCGTATTTGTCCTTTAATACAGCAATAAGTCTGATATGGGACCTTTAGACTTTGTTTAATGCTGCACTATGTAACTTTTCAGCCTGTCTCCTTGGAAAGGTTATTTGCTTTGTCTGGAATGTCTCGTGTTAAGGTTTTAAATTTACCTACTATCTCCATGGCGATATGCAGGTGATGCTATCAGGCCAAGTTACAGGTATTTTGTAGCAATAACAATAACTTTAATGCCACAGTGTGGAACATTCCAGGTAGGGATGTTTAATATTGCTATAATCAGAATCAGAAAAAGGTTTATTGCCATTGTCAGTGAACTAGGAACTATCTTCGGCGATAAGGTGCAACGCAACGGTGATAATAAATATAATAAACATCATGATTTTATGATGATTAATATTATCAATTAATATTAATGGCAATTAATGGCACTGTAACAAACACCTCTAAGATTACAAGTGAAATCCTTTTTTTTAATTCCCAATGTTTAAAGAACAAAATTCAACTTTATGAAATCAAACTTTCTGAATGACAAAGTTAATGCTAATATTTCTTTTACAATGACAACGATAAACCAAATCATCTTGACATCCCTGAAAAGTTACACTGTGCACCTTTAAGTAACACTGTATTTAGGCAGAGCATCCAACCTAATCAAGTCTATTTCATATTTAGCTCAGTAACTTGTAGTTTTACTGCTCATTTGTAGATTTACATTTGGCAAGGCGAGAAAACCCCAAATGAACCATAGTTTTGCAAGAAAATACCGGCCGTGCTAAATTAAACACACTCATATCAATCCTACAGAGTATTCCTTGCTGCTATAATGACTTTGCTGTTATCTATAAAACACTGCACTATTAAAATACATGACCTGATTCTGTTGTGACCTATGTCTCTTTGCTTTTGTGACGCTCCTACACAAAATGCAACAATCAAAGACGAGACGATGAGAGTTAAAGCGTTTCAGATCCAGCCACACGATTAGATCAATACTTCTTCTGCCGGGCTCGTTAGTGAAACAGGAAGTGAGCCGTTTAATCAGATACAAATGCCTGAGAGGCCGACGTTGTTGCAAGCTCGAAAATCTGTTGTCTGTTTTGAGCCGCGCTTTATGTCCTGATAGCTAGTTAGTTAGTTAAAGTGGTTAATCGATCATTAGGATTATTCAGGTCACTAAAAACTCATAATTGTGACTATTTTAGGAGGAAAATTTCAATTCAATCTATTCACTCCAAGAAAGAGAGGAGAGAGAGCAGGGGGAGAACAAGGAGAGGGGGAGAGGAGAGAGAGCAGGGGGAGAACAAGGAGAGGGGGAGAGGAGAGAGAGCAGGGGGAGAACAAGGAGAGGGGGAGAGGAGAGAGAGCAGAGGGAGGACAAGGAGAGGGGGAGAGGAGAGAGAGCAGGGGGAGAACAAGGAGAGGGGGAGAGGAGAGAGAGCAGGGGGAGAACAAGGAGAGGGGGAGAGGAGAGAGAGCAGAGGGAGGACAAGGAGAGGGGGAGAGGAGAGAGAGCAGGGGGAGAACAAGGAGAGGGGGAGAGGAGAGAGAGCAGGGGGAGAACAAGGAGAGGGGGAGAGGAGAGAGAGCAGGGGGAGAACAAGGAGAGGGGGAGAGGAGAGAGAGCAGGGGGAGAACAAGGAGAGGGGGAGAGGAGAGAGAGCAGGGGGAGAACAAGGAGAGGGGGAGAGGAGAGAGAGCAGGGGGAGAACAAGGAGAGGGGGAGAGGAGAGAGAGCAGGGGGAGAACAAGGAGAGGGGGAGAGGAGAGAGAGCAGGGGGAGAACAAGGAGAGGGGGAGAGGAGAGAGAGCAGGGGGAGAACAAGGAGAGGGGGAGAGGAGAGAGAGCAGGGGGAGAACAAGGAGAGGGGGAGAGGAGAGAGAGCAGGGGGAGAACAAGGAGAGGGGGAGAGGAGAGAGAGCAGGGGGAGAACAAGGAGAGGGGGAGAGGAGAGAGAGCAGGGGGAGAACAAGGAGAGGGGGAGAGGAGAGAGAGCAGGGGGAGAACAAGGAGAGGGGGAGAGGAGAGAGAGCAGGGGGAGGACAAGGAGAGGGGGAGAGGAGAGAGAGCAGGGGTAGAACAAGGAGAGGGGGAGAGGAGAGAGAGCAGGGGGAGAACAAGGAGAGGGGGAGAGGAGAGAGAGCAGAGGGAGGACAAGGAGAGGGGGAGAGAAGAGAGAGCAGAGGGAGGACAAGGAGAGGGGGAGAGGAGAGAGAGCAGAGGGAGGACAAGGAGAGGGGGAGAGGAGAGAGAGCAGAGGGAGGACAAGGAGAGGGGGAGAGGAGAGAGAGCAGAGGGAGAACAAGGAGAGGGGGAGAGGAGAGAGAGCAGAGGGAGGACAAGGAGAGGGGGAGAGGAGAGAGAGCAGAGGGAGGACAAGGAGAGGGGGAGAGGAGAGAGAGCAGGGGGAGAACAAGGAGAGGGGGAGAGGAGAGAGAGCAGGGGGAGAACAAGGAGAGGGGGAGAGGAGAGAGAGCAGAGGGAGGACAAGGAGAGGGGGAGAGGAGAGAGAGCAGGGGGAGAACAAGGAGAGGGGGAGAGGAGAGAGAGCAGGGGTAGAACAAGGAGAGGGGGAGAGGAGAGAGAGCAGAGGGAGGACAAGGAGAGGGGGAGAGGAGAGAGAGCAGGGGGAGAACAAGGAGAGGGGGAGAGGAGAGAGAGCAGGGGGAGAACAAGGAGAGGGGGAGAGGAGAGAGAGCAGGGGGAGGACAAGGAGAGGGGGAGAGGAGAGAGAGCAGGAGAACTACGCCACAAACTGAGACACACTTTGAACCCAGACACTCAGATACTAGCCAATACTTTCTGTAGTCCTAGTAAGACAACGGTAAGACAATGGTAATATATATAAGAAACTATCATCATTTTGTTGAAAAAGTACTTTTGATTGTCTAAAATCATTTTTTATGATCATTGTGCTATCAGATATTGAGCATTTTTCTTACTATCAATGAAGTTTGAGATGTTTGGGGCTGCAGTCCTTTAGTCCTTTAGTCCTTTAGTCCTTTAGTCCTTTAGTCGATAAATCAGTCAATGGTTTCTTGGTCAATTTTGCCAAAAGAAGAAAACATGGAGTTAGGACTGGACAATTCATCGAATTTGAATCGAGATCAAGATTCAGTCATGTGTCATTTTCAATTATCGGTATATTCGGTATACCGTGTTTTTTATCGAGCGCGTCATTAAAAGTATGTGGTTTGGAGTAAACATTTGTCTTTTGGACGAAGAAACTGGGCTATTCGCTTTAAAGTCTGCCTTATTTACTGTACGTTTAAGAAATCAATACTGAAAATATTTTAATTTTGTTTTTGAAAAGACAAAATATAATCAAATCAAAAACCGACATCGATCAATATCATTAAAAAAATAATAATACATTGGGACTAATTTTTTTGCCATCTCGCCACCCAGCCGTACATGCAGTTAATTGGAGTTTTGGGAGTTCGATCTGCCTTTTCTGCAACGAAGATGCGGTTTACAACTTCTCTGTATTTTTAAATCCTCTAAAAAAACGGTCGACTCCAGCCCGAGAATTGTTAGTATCACGACAGCGCTGGTGTAAAAAAGCCAGAGGAGTCAGGAGTGAGGAGAGATGGAGAGAGGAAGGCGAGCAGAGAGAGATAAGGATGAAAGAAGCACTTAAGCCTGCTCTCTGATGCTCTGTAGTGAGGCGCATGCGAAGGCCGCGGCTGTGGAGAGCTGCGCCGTAAATAATGCATGTGTTTTATTCAAGGATTTCTGCTGCCGAGTGAGAGCAGGAGGAAACCAGCGCCATTCTTAAAGAGGGTAAACATCATGGGAGTCAAAGGTTGTCATTGAGGAATCACACTTCAACCCTATTCCTGTTGAAGTTGGTCAATACTGCGCATACAGGGAATTCACTGGATTCATAATTGTTTGAAAAGAGAGGCTTGAGGTTACCAAGATGGAGGTTTTGTGGGTGGAATCCAGCTGTCAAAAGCATCGAAAAAGCCAGATACTAATCAATATTAAAGCAATATATAAACGCAAATAAATCACATAAACTGGAAAAACAATGATCGTTCTGAATCGTTTTAGAACTATCTACTGTCATAACTAATGTAAGACCACATAGAAGGTACTATGATGTTGTATTCTTGAGCGTTTTATACATATGATCATTATTGTGTGTCAATTGGACTGAAATTAAAGTCAAAAGGTTGCTATGTTGTAGGAATGTCAAGCTTTTTTGGTTGTTCTACAATGATGGTTGTCTGGCCATTTCAATTATTTAGTCCATGCTTTATATCTGTTTGTTTATTTCACGATGCTTTTGTTTTTCGGAACGTTTTATTTCATAAAGCTCGTCACACACTTGAGGACGGTTGATGTATTAGACACTGGAAATGAAACAAAAATAAGGTTTTCACTTTTGGGATGTTTCTTCTCACAATAACCGTAACTAGGGATGTCACGATTTCAAGTTTTCTTTCCTTTTACCGCTCCTCAATATGTCACCTGCTTAATGGAATTAAACTTTCTGAAATGGTTAATTTGACATAAACGGCAACATTAAAAAGCATATTTAATTTACTTTTTTGAGGAAAGGCTGAGCAGAAAGGACTTACCGGTAATTTTGCTTCTTTCTTTTAATTGAACCAAAAAATACCTAATTCCAGTCAAAAAAAATATCACTTTTCTGTAAATGAAATGATAAATTAGCACATCTTTCTTCTAAAAATGTCCCAATTACAATTTATATAGCCTTTCCGATTATATTGAGACCTAAATAATCACGATTATCAATTAACTTAATTATCTTGACATCCCTGCATGAGTCTTTAAAGATGTAAGAAATGTTCTTTAGCCATTGGAAGTTGTCTGATATACCTCTAACATCTCGTCTTTTTGTGTTCCTCTTCTTTGCCGTGCTGCAGACGAGGCTCGCTCCAAAAAGTGCGGCATCCTGGTGCACTGTTTGGCCGGGATCAGCCGCTCCGTCACCGTCACCGTGGCCTACCTGATGCAGAAGCTCAACCTCTCGCTCAACGACGCCTACGACTTCGTCAAGCGCAAGAAGTCCAACATCTCCCCGAATTTCAACTTCATGGGCCAGCTCTTGGACTTCGAACGGACTCTGGGCCTGAACAGTCCTTGCGACAACCACGCGTCGACTCCGCCCCACGACCAGCTCTTCTTCACCACGCCGACGAACCACAACGTGTTTCAACTGGACACGCTGGAGTCCACATGAAAACCGACCAAATCGCGCCGTCTGAAACAAGCGTATGGCTTTATCGGTGTTTATTACACAGAATGGCTGCCTTTGGAGGTATGCGAGGCAGTTTTGATGAATGTTTTGGCTTCTTGTAGCTTTAACGGCTAAGAGGCTAGCATCAGAAAGCTCCATTGATGGGAGACGATGGTGTCAAATGCCAAGTTAAGAAGAAGATTTTTAACCGAGAGAGAGAGATGCTAAAGGTTATGGTCACATTTTCGACCCACTCTAAGTTGACTACAATAACTAACAATTGACCAGAGGCCATTGGAGACATTGCAAAGCTTTATATACAGGAACATGGGATCAGCACTGCACAGCTTTTAATGGACGTAATTGTGTTTTCTTGTATAAATTTGACTGGTGCCAAGCGGAGAATCCAGGATTTTACTCTAAATGGAAACGTCACTCTTAGGGAGTTTTTAAAAACCAAGGAATTCAGTCTCGTTAACAATGTATGTATGTTTGTACCGTATGTACTGGTCGTGCATACTGTAGCAGTCCTTAACCAGTATGTCTTTATGCATTTTTGTAACTTTTGCGTATTTACACACAAATCTTATATATAACTAGATAGTATATACACATAGAAGCTTTCTCCAAAAAGCATTAATCATTGCTTTCGATTGTACGACTTGAGGACTGTGGCAAGTCCCAAAATCCCGACAGTAGAAAAGGTAGAATTTCCCCCCCATTTCAGCTTAGTACTACAGTTTATATGACCTAATGCGGTTTGCACAGTGCCATTGACTTGTTGGCACTTGAAGCGGCAGATAAAGAGGCGTTTGAGGGGAGTGGAGCAGAGGCCAGTCCCAGGCCGTGACGTGCCCGGACAGCTGCACTCGGCGGTGGGGCGGGAGCAGGAACAAGCCACTGAGGGGATGTGCTGATAGGATTAGTCATTACAGCTCCGGCGGCCAAATTTACACGATAGGCTAACTTTGGTAACACTTTAGCATTACTTTACACTGCCAAGTACAGGTTAAAGCTTTAAACGTGTCACTGACCAAGAATGATGAGTAGAAATGCTATATATTTCACATATTTGATATAATTGGTGACACTTCTTGCAAGATAAAGGCCCTATCTTGGAATGGGTCAAATTGATAGTACAGAATTTGTTTTAACATTTTAGCATTACTATACACCACTGAATAATGTTAAACGCTGTAGAACATATCACTGACCAAGAATGATAGTTAAATACAGGAAGGAATGCCATATGTATTGCCATTGAACTAAGCATCGACTAACACACAGTTTGACATAGAATGATGATTAAAGACGCTGTACCTGATTTTTACTGCCTCAAAAACGTGGAAAAAGTTAATTTTAAACTGTAGTCGTATCGCTCACATACCTAACTCCAAATTAGTCACCACAATTAGTTTATTAGTGCTTTTCACAGCTTTCTGAGGCCAGAGTGAGTTTTGCCGTCACAATTAAGCTAACAACAACTAGCATGCTAACGGCATACTGTCTACTTTTCAGAGAATAAAACGCTCTAGAAGTAGAAGCAGAACACACTCAGTGGTCTCATTTTGACTCCAACAACAACATATTACAACTATATGGAAAAAAACAAGTAAAGGCTCTTAAAATGTAGGTAGAAATGTTGTATGTTTAATCCATTTGCGTTAGCATACCAATTGAAAACTCAAGACAATGTTTATATCTCAAATATAATGTACAGAAATTGGTTTTAAACATTTAGATCTGAGGTTAGAGCTTGTATCAGTTAAGTAAGTTGTTTAGAAAGTGAAAAAACAAAACACACATTTGTTTCTTCACTGCCTCCTGGTGGCTGGAGTTGGTTATTTGAGCGCATTGTTGGTCAAGACTAGCAATCCAACATACACTGTAAGTTTTGTATTATATGTAAGGAGTGAATCATTACTATGACTCTTACCCAACACGCAGAAGTGTGTAGTCATTTTAAAGTGTTGCCAAAGCAGCTCGCCCAGTTCCTGCTTCCTTCTTCCTGTCATGTGACTGTTGCCCAACATCAGACTGTTCCTCATCACCAGCTCTTTATTGTCAACACACGGCTTTCACTAAATTATATACTCTTTATAGCTTGAACGCAAAACTTCTTGCCAAGGAAATTGTAAACTAGATACAATTTTTGCCCAATTAGCCTGGCCATACTAAATTTAGCTTAAATACTATGTAGATGGTTATCAGGCAACATTAGTTTTATGGTGTATTTTCTTCCCTTTTTAAAAAACTATTTTTACCCTTTTTGTGTAAATTGTTTCAACTGGGACTGGTCTCGCTCACTAACTGCACTTATTGCTCCTTATTTCTTCACTGCTTTGGCCAAAAACCTTAATCTACTTTATTATATATTTTTTTCAAATTAAATGAATCCCCAAACTCTGTCCAAGAAAATTGAGTTGATCACCCTTAAGCCTTGGGTATTAAACATAGATATATATTGAAAATGAAATATTTATATACTTTATTCTAGAGCTAATAGTAAAGAGATCTATCATATTTTGTATACCTGAGCATGCCAAGGTCCCGTGTGCTTTTTAGTACATGTAAAATGGTCGGCCAACATCTAAATCGAGTGGAAAAAGATGGATGAGAAAAGCTTTTTGTTTTTTAGCACATCGTGAGGCCAAAACCCCGTTCTAGCACTTTGAAATTAATCAGTATTTTAGATAATAAAAAGAAAAGTTTGACTAATTTGCGGTTAAATATTGTACTACAGAACAACAATCACACATTTGCAGCACTTAATTCGTTGTGGTAGTAGTACATTAAGTAGTAGCACTGAAACAAAGTAAAAACAAAAAGCGTAATAAAAGAAGCCACAAAGCCCTTATTATACCTTACAATGCAGAAGATTCCGTGCAACAAATCCTTTTCTTGATTGGCGATCCCGAGATTGTCCCCATCTTGCAATGTTACAGCGACAGTTCTGGGGTAAATGCTTTCAACAGCATCCATGATTTCGCACTAAATCTAACGCTCCTAGTGGATTATTTTGGCAACTATGGCCTTTACGACGTTAAATCATCATTATCAATCATTCCTCTACTGACCCCTTGTGGCTGTGGTTTGTCATGTTGACACTATCTTGCAATTTCACGCTCTGATTCTAGACGTAGTATCCTCCTGAGCCCTCCCCCCCAATTACAAATATGTTTCCGCTTTTTGTAAGTTATTTTAGCAACCAACCAAACTATTCACAAAAAAATAAAATAAATAAAAATAAAAGACGCCACTATAATAACTACACCTTAATACATGTTAATAAAGCACGGACAAAGACTTAATCCATGAACAAATAGTTTAAGGATTTAATGATGATTCAAGTTTATGAAATACTTATTAGTAAATCCATTCTTTATAAACAGTTTGTTGATTATGAATGAAGTCGTTGTTCATGCTTTATTAAGCCTTTGAAAAGTGTAGTTATTCTCAAGTGTTCCCACATGTGTTTCGAGTGGGGCAAAAAGAAACCCTGACTTGTGATTTTCAAGGGAACAAACTGGAGTTATGTTGGTCATAGTTGACCTTCTAACCTTTCTAACTGTTGACTGTTCAATTATAAACTTGTAAAATGTAAAATGTTCGTTGAATCAGATCACGGGTCACACGAGGTCAGCTTTGTTACTCTGCAATATATCCCAACTTTTACGCAGAATTCTTTTGTAGATTTTTTTAGATTACTCTTTTTTTGTTTTTGTACAAATGTTTGGGATGAGTAAAAAGGCTCTTAATGGTTTGTGGGACTTGTCCAAGGAGCTGAGTCAAAGCATGCCACTGACTCACACAAGAGTGCGAGGTGTGTCCAGGAAGTAGAGAATTATATGTTGAAATCTGTTTTACAATAAATCATCGGCTTCAAAGTATTTTTCCTCCACGGAAGTTTTATGATGCGCACATAATACTGTCTCAGAAAACAGCATATTAAAAAATATGCTATACAAACCATGTTTTAGCACAAAAATCTATGCTAAAACTAGTACAAAAACTAAATAAAATACAAATTTGAACAAGAATCAATTCTGTGGTGAAAAAAATCATTGGAAATTGGAGAATTCCGGAATAATTTGAGTATACGGTCTTGATCTTGATCCAGTAAAAGTCAAGACGACATGGAAATATAAAATAAACTATGATGTAATTGTATTGTGTTTATCACCATTGTGTGATCAAAATTTAGTTTGAAATGACAAAAGAGTGAACCATTCTTGACCAGATCGTTGACGTGAGTGAGAATTAGCTCACAGTCGACCTTCCTGGATACATAAGAGTTAAATAATTAAAAAATAAAATCATCTACAAACTAGCACTTACTTGGCACTATACCTAATAATTTAGGAATGGGAAAACTAAACAACGAATCTAGTCGGAGCATTAACTTAAATCCAGTTTCAACATCTAAACAAAACATTATGTGTAAAAAATTCACAATATTGTAATTTTATTATAATTTGCTGCTCGGAGTAGTAAACGTTTGGGTAGAAGTTAATTTACTTATAGATGCTCATGTAACTTTTCAGGTAGAGGTTCCATGGAGGTTTTATTACTTTGCCTGGAATGTTCCACAGTATGGCATTAAACATCTCTCTCTATTTCTTCCTACTAAATTGCCAGTGTTCTCACCTCGAGTGCGCTTGCCTCGCCACAGACCTGACCTGTATCTTGGCCTCATAGTGTCTCCACGGAGATAGATAGAATAATGTCAGGCTGTGGAACATTCTAGACAGAGCAATAACACTACTATTACATATATATTTTGAATTAAACGTTAAATATGTGTTATTCCGTGAAAATCTTCTCTCTTTGTGCACACACCTCAGACTCTACCACAGTATAGAGGAATACAGATGTTTTGGTCTTGTTTGGGTATAACGTGCTCTATGCTATTCCTGTGGCCTTTTGAATATATATCTATTATACATGTTATGACTTTATATGCAAAAGTTCCTCTCCTTTTATAGCACCTGAGACGGAGAAATAATAATAATCCATAGCTTGAACGGACTACACCACATCAGAATCCATATCGACATCTTACAATAAAACGCTGGTGTCTTGGTCGGTCCCAGCGTCCGATCGAGGGTCAGCATTTTTGTACTGGCGAAGAAGTGGCCCCGTCTCAAGTTGCTTTCCGGTGTTTTGTGTCTTTGTAATAACTAAAGAGAAATGCAATCATTTTCTCTGTTTGTAAATTTGCCCGATCACGGGAACGGAGAGTTTCTGTGTCCTTAAACTTGTAGCTACACTTTGGTAAGAATGTTTCACACGGAAGATCCATGTTGAGTTCAGGGCTGGGCGTTAACTAACACAGCGAGAAACTAGATATTTATGATACTATTTACCACCACCTGCTTGTCTCCATAGAGATGTAATTGTTCACCTTGAATTTTCCACAGTATGGCATTTAACTTATCAAGCTGGCATTTATTACATTATGAAATCATCACAGATCTGACCTGTAACTTGGCCTGGTGGTGTCACCTGCTTGTTTCCATGGAGATGGATTGGCCATATGCCATAGTGTGGAACATTGTAGGTATAGCAAAGTTACATTGTGCACTTTTAATGTAGACTCAAACACAACTTTTCCAATTGTTGCTATTATAAAAACGTTTAGTTAATCATAGTTCCCAATTAAATTAATTTTTCAAGTTTCAAAGGTTGGGAACAATAAAATATATGGTAAGACTCAGACAGTCACACTGGGGTCAGAGTCGGCTCGAGTTAAAGTCCAGCCCTAGAGTTGTAAAAGGGACAGAAGGAGCGCGGAGTGACTGATTAAATCGTTACCTCAGTGAGGAAATTTTCAGGGATTTTTTTTGACAATGCATCTTGCATTATGTTACAGCTTCAGACTCTGGTTGAATCGCTGTTTTGTATTGTGCTGTAAACAGTTTTTAAAGATGCAATCTGTCTGTGTAAAATATGAGGCATGATAAACCAGGGCAGTTCTGTGACTGAACCAATACGATTGTCCCCATGTATTGTACAGTACATGAATACACATGTTTATACTGGAAATAAATATTGATATTTTTTTCTTTAACATGTTTGAAGTCATTATTTGCATTTATGTGTTTTGCAGCAGTTAAATTATTTAAGTTTATAATCAGTCCATCATTTATAAGTGGTAAATGTGTAGAAATTATGTCTTCAGTTGTTTAATGATTTACCATTTTGTGCAG
>NW_027315787.1:71842-166842 GCF_026437365.1 Eucyclogobius newberryi
GAAAGAGAGAAGGGAGAGAGAGAGAAGGAGACCATGTGCGAGGGAGAAGAGAGAAAATGAGGCAAGTAGGGAGAGAAAAGGGGGTGTATAGGGGAAATAAAAGAAAAGGAGTGGGTTAGAAGGTTTG
Source organism: Eucyclogobius newberryi (assembly GCF_026437365.1). NCBI lineage: Eukaryota > Metazoa > Chordata > Actinopteri > Gobiiformes > Gobiidae > Eucyclogobius > Eucyclogobius newberryi. The sequence continues at coordinate 71,970 of NW_027315787.1, forward strand.
AAAGAAAGGAAGAGAGGAGAAGAGTAGTTAAGAAGAAGGGAGAGATTGAGAAAGAAGAGAGGAGAATATAGGAGAGAGTCTGGAAAAGGGAGAAATGAGAAATAAAGAGAGAGGAGGGAGAGAGAGTAGAGGTGAGGAGAGAGAGAGTGAGAGAGACGGGGAAGTGGAGATAAAAATAATTTTGTGCGTCGACAATGAGTGTTCTTTTACTGTTGCCATGACAATGAGTACAGGAAGTGGAAGTGTGCAGCTCAGCACTGACCAGAACGAGACATGATTCTGGGGGTCAAATTTAGAGCCTTTTATGTGTGTTTTTTTTTTCTGGTTTTGCAGTTTGGTGGGAGAATTAGTTAGTATTTCATATTTCACACAGTTATTAATACCCCGGTCATGGGAAGTAGTTCTAAAAAGGAATCCCTTTATTTGTCAGAAAGGAGATTTTTTTCAAAGCATGCTTTTTTGTCAATCTGAACTTTTGGAGAAGAAAACAATGACTCGACTCACATCTTCTTAAAGTATTTGTGACTCACATCTTCTTAAAGTATTTGTGACTCACATCTTCTTAAAGTATTTGTGACTCACATCTTCTTAAAGTATTTGTGACTCACATCTTCTTAAAGTATTTGTGACTCACATCTTCTTAAAGTATTTGTGACTCACATCTTCTTAAAGTATTTGTGACTCACATCTTCTTAAAGTATTTGTGACTCACATCTTCTTAAAGTATTTGTGGATCCCGGGAAATCCATCAATACAGTATATCATCAATACACAAACCTTTCTGCTGTCCTTGGTCAAAATTCATGTTAAAACGAATCACAAATGTTTAAATGAATCATCTAAATTGCAGATAGATAGATACTTTGAAGATATTTGCATTGAAATGTTGTCTCCTATATTGTCTGCAAGTATCTAATTGTGAAAAAAGAAGGTTTATGTGGCTGCATTGATTAAGAAAAGACAGGAAAGTGGTAAAACATTACAGCAGACGAGGCGGTGTCGTTGTGAGCTGGTCATTGGCTTCAGTCTGACCCCAATAGAGCATCACAATGTCAATTTAATAGTTAGCAAATGTATTTCAAACTCCAATGACAGTATAGGCATTAAAAAGGAGGTGCATAATTCTGTATATTTGACTTTTACAGTGTGATCTCGGGGTTTGCCAGTGATAGCCGGAGTCCGGCCTGGGTCCAGACCAAACTTCAACGACCACATGAGACGAGTCAAAGACAATCTCAGATAATCTCCATTACAAAAGCTTTTGCCCCCTGTAGACCCGCGCCTGCCCAGAGTTACATCGTATCAAACATACCATCATAAATGAACGATAAATCCCCATATATGATAGTATGTAACGTTTATGTCATGACATTCATATCATTTATGTGGTCTCAACATCAAGGACACAACGGAGGTTTAGTGGTAATTCTGAATAATTTGTTTTATACACTAATAGTTCTTTTGAATTGTTAATCTCAAATAAAGTGGTTACACAATAACTTTGACCTCCTGTAAATGGGGTTAATTTATAGAAACTAGGGCTGTATTCAAAATACTGCTGAGTTAAAATATCAAGATGGACATTTTGGCAAAGCTCTAAAGTAGATTGATTTGTGTAAAATGTCCAATGTTCATGTGATCAACAAATCAACAATGCAATGATTCACTGGGGGGCCCGAAAATAGCTTTTTAGTCCGTGTGGAACTTATTTTGTCTCGAAGTCGGGAGCCCTATTTTAACCAGAAGGTGAGCTTTCGAAATAAGGTGAATAGCTCTAGCTGAAAACCCCTCTTGATTATTGATGAGTTATGATTTCTGCTTGCTGATTCAAGCAGCTGAGAAAAAATATAGAGGACTTTGCTCCAGATTTCAAACAAACTGCCTGGACTTGCTTGATAGCGCGTGGTCATTCGCTTTAGCATCAAATGTTGAGTCTCCTTTGAAAGACTTTGGACGCAGATACACAAACGCCTGATTTATAATGTGGATGGATGATGCTCTTGCAATTACATTTCCTCGAAAAATGTCTACTTTTTCCAGACTGATTGGTCCACACTCTCTCAATCCATTGTTTTAGCTCACTTCCCTTTTACCCATCTCCACCACTTAACATTCTCCTCAGCTCCATCTCTTCCTCCTCAGAAAAACAGCAGTTAAACGCCTTTAAAACCTTAACATTTTCCCAAATTTTAACGCCTCCTTTTTTCATATAATAAAAACATTATTTTTAGGTATCCAATTGCTTTCGGAGTAACAAAGACCGTATCAGAGCTAAATATTTTATCTTTGGTTTGATCAAACGTCCACAAAATTGCACCTTTACCTTGAATATTTACTGTATCTTTGCATCTACAGCAGTCCTTGTGATATTTTGATCATTTAATTCCATCTAGGGTTTTTTCAGCGTTAGATTGGGAACTCTTTGTTGTTCAGATGTGACCGCTCGTGTGGTGAATGCCAACAGATTTATTATTAGTGGTGGATTTGTGAATTGCAGACGCCAGCTCCCCGGAGTATTGAAAATAATCATGAATGTTCCCTCCACGTTCCTAATCTGGTTATGTGTTCAGCGTGTTCTGCCTTCATCAAATAGGACTAATTGTGTAGCGAGATAATTCCTCTCAGCTCCTGTTTTTAAGGGATAAAGTTATTTTGAAAAAGTCACAGTCTCATAATTCAAGATGTTCTTTGATAGGGTCCAGTACTGGTATTTTTACAGACTACTGAGTAAAAATGGAAGTAGAAGAGCAGTTAGGCTGAAAGAATATGTGCATATTTTTACCTAATTGTGCAACTTTTGTTAAACGTATTCATTCTGTTATAATGTTTGTTATTATATTATTATGCATTTATAGATGAAAAGTTAATTTGTGAACTTTATTTCAACTTCTAATAGACTTATGGATTTTAAAATATAATATAATAGCAGTAGCAGCAAGCCAAATATCGGATATTGGTATCGGCATCATAAAAATCTTGGCCCATCCGTACTATAAATGCATTAGCTAAAGTATCAGACAGATGTGAAATGACTGTATGACCCACAGGTGCAGAAATATAACTTTATTCCGAATTTGCCCTTTATTCATTGTAGACATTTTGTTATATCTCTGTAAGTCAATCCTGTCTGTCGAGCTAGTCTTTCATACTTTATGTTCAAATGCAACGGGGTCTGGTACGAGACCATAAAGCGCACTACAAATGTTCATTTTTAGTACGTTCCAATTCCAGCAACTTCTTTGTAACACGTGTCTATCAGAAGCGGAAGACATCTCCTCTTGAATATTCTTGTAACATTCAGAACAAAACTCTTTTACAACAGATTAACAGAGTTTAGTGTTTGGCTCGTTGATTCTGCATAAATCAGCGCTGTTTCTCAGTCCTTCTATTTTATTCATAAGCCTGTTTATTTAGACATGCGTTTTCCATCGGAAATTGTGGCGACAGGATAAGGTTCCAGACCATTTGTCTTTGTAAAAACGTGTGGTCTTGGCCCGGCAAGACCACACACACCACATGAAAAAACAAAGACAAACACAGGGTTTTTACAGGTTTTTTTTTCAAGTTCAAAAGATAAGTTAAGTTAAGCATTTTTCTCAAATCGTTGTTCAATTGTGTTGTTGTTAGATAAGAAAAATACTTAAAATCACAGTTCAGTGGCAAATTCTCACAACAATAAGGTTCAACATATATGTATATCTTAGTTATTTATTTATTAATTAATTCTTTTTTTTTTTTCAAAAACAGTGAATTGCATTTAGGCTCCAACCTTCCATCTGATATTAATTACATAAAATACATGAACACATTATTTAACTCAAACAAAAAATAGATGAACAGTTTATATTATTCTTAAGAAAATGTACTTTAAAATACATTTTATAGAAATATGTTCAAATGTACAGGTTTAAATATGTATTAGTTGTATTTTTATGTAACTCTTGAGAAAAACATAACAAAGTGTGAATTTGGATTGATAAGGGCCATGGCATTGTTTGTGAATGGCTGTTCTAATTAAATAAAAGTATGATTGATTAACCTATAACAAGCCTTCCACTCAACATCTCCTGCATCATTATTTATGATTATTATTATAAAACCAGCAGCTCGACCCTCTCCTAAATAAAGCAATGGCACATTAGCTTCTGTCTTGTGCCTGTGTTGGTGACAGGGTCAAACTGCTCCTCCCGCTCGCTCACAGCGCTAACAAGCTCCACACTTTTGATAGACAAGAGCTTTGAGATAAAAAAAAAAAAACACACACACACACACAAAATATTATTATTAAGAGATGTTCTGCTGCAGGCCGGCCTGGAGCAGGCAAAGGATGGATAAGCTGTTCCAGTCCGTTTCAGGAAAAGGAGTTACACATTATAAACAACTTAATATAAATACTTAAATATGCTTTGGCTAGGTAATAGTGAAAGGTGAAATATACGTAACTGTACTACATAAGCAAAGAGCCTGTTTTATTAGAAAGTAATTATAATAACCTCCTATGTAGCCTTTTGTATTTAAACCTCTTTAAGTTTACAGTTATTACACACAAACAAACACATGTATGACACACTTTGTTGGTTGAAAATAATCCACGGCACACCACCTACTAAAATATTACCAAAACTAGATATTTAAAGCAAATATTGTCCATGCCAGTGCCACTGTCTGGTTTTCAAAGGCATACTATTCACACTGGTTGAAAATCAGACCTTAGGCTAAGTTAAATTTGACTGTATAATCCCTTTTTAGACAGGCATTACATGGAATTATCCAATCATTTCCCAGTGCACCAATGACAAACATCAGTGTGGACTGTTTTGCCCAAGGACACATTTCCATTGCCCAAGGACACATTTCCATTCACACACACTCATTGCTCCTGCCATCTTGGGGCAGTTTCAGGTAATTAGAAGTTGACTAATGCTAGTTTACATAATATTGCTTGGCTATGCAAATAAAAGTTAGCCTACCATACTTGCAAACAGTTTTAACAAGCCTGATTTCCAACTGTCCGGGTGTAAAGTGACTCATTGCTGTAAGGACCAAAGTCCATAAGCGGAGAGGCAACAGCGTGCAGTGAGTCTTCAAAATGGTAATGACATCAAATTAGTCACGTGACTGAAACCCATGCATATGAAATCAGGTGCAGCCCTTTTACTGTCATTGTGTCCCAAGACCCACTGATGTGTTTATGAATGAATGTGATGTCAGCGTGAGTAACAAGTTTAGAAAGTGAATGTGAATAGCCCGATGCAGTCGGTCTCAAACTGCGGTACGAGCATCACTGGTGGTCTACGCAAACGCCTTCAGTTGGTAGGATTCCTCTGCAATTCAAATATTTGCTGAATTTTGTCCTCCTTTTAGTTTAAACTAGTATAGTAACTGTTTAGACCAGACTTACAATCACGGAGACGCAGCCACTCACACTCGATTGTTGGCGTCAGTTTGCTTTTGCAGAGCATCAATTGGCTATCACTGTATAGAGTGTTACCTTGCCCTCTGTGTGCAGGCTCAGATGGCCATGAGAAAACACTGGCCCCTCCTTGGCCCCTCCTTGGCCCCTCACAGTGATGCGAGGTGACACATTCTCGACATATCATCAGAGTAAGGGGCACGGCTGCTTCCTGCCCCTCCATCCATCAAACTAACACTCACATATAGAAACGCTGCTATTGTCTTTTCAATTGTTTGACTCGTCCATTTGTTTGTTCATTCTTTGGACCATTCGTTCTTTCAATCGTTTCAGTGTTTGATTGTTATTTCGGCCTTGTTTGTTGGGTCATTTGTTTGCTCATTGAAATTTCCAAGCATTTATTCATTCGATTGTTGGTTTATCGATCATTCGTTTGCTTGATGTTTTTTGTTAATTTAAGCATTCAACTGTTGAACCATGAATGATTTTTGGATTGTCCACTTGTTGTTCATTTGTTGTGCATATGTTTTCATTGTTTCATTGTTTTCTGTTGCTTAATTTTAGTTCTTCTTCTTTCTGGAGTTTTTCCGTCTTTTATTTTTTCACTTCCTTTGTTTTTTCTTTCAGTTTCGTTTTGTATTCACTGCAAAAACACAATTCTGCCCAAAATGTCACTGTAGACCTTCAGATCCCGACCCTCTGCATACTTTCACACAGTAACACACAGAGTGAATGGGCAGCAGTGACACTTGATGTCTTCCTGTGGCGTGGCCCGGGGTGACTCCTGGCAGCTGGCAGACCTCTCCAGTTTCACAGCACAACCTGAAAATAGCTGAGGCGATCATTAACAGCCGACACGCTCGCCTAGCTTCCTGTACGCGCCGACAGAGGTGAGAGAGTGGGCACGGGGGGGCACCAGATAACATCACAACATTCTATAGGTCCATCATATTTAATACACATGGGGGCAGGTGAAATTGTACTGTAATGCGCTGTAATTGTTGTTGGATTTTTCTAACTCACTCATCACATTCTAAAAGCCACCAGTCCTTACACATAGAGTACAGCTTGTTTTTGGTGCATTTCTATGAGCTGAAAATGACCTGGGGTACTGACTGAAAGTGGCTTCTATCTCAGACTAATTGTTCACCCACATACACAAGACTTGCAAACGATCACGAATAAACAGATATCTCTTAAATGGTCCTAGTTTAAACCTTGCAGAGCTGTAGTTTTGCTTCTATTGGGACTGAGGTCTCGAACACAGGTGTGGATCAGATCAAACTTTTCGTCATGGACCAGGTGTGCCCCGACCTTCTCTTGAACCTGGATTCTACAGCAGCTGTCCACTTCCTTTAGGCCTAGATCTATACATTACTGTAGAGTAGACATTTATTCTATTCCACATGCAGTTTACATATACAGTAGCATATTGTCATTAAAAAAAACTTCTTAGCAATCGTATGAAGCCAGTGCAGTTTTATCTTCTTCTCAAACGAGGTGAAACTGCACTGGCTTCATACGATTGCTGAATTCGAGAAGCAATGCTGTTCTCTGTTTCTGCCAAAAGATGAGTTTATACATAGATGCATTTCACAACCCGCTCTGACAGCTCGAGTGACAAAAACATCTCACTGTCTCTAAAATGAACACTGCCAGTGCCTTGTAGTTTCTGCTTTGAAGAGCACTGGACATAAAAGATGTTGTTTGGTTAAACTGGACACATACATTATTTATATCATTCTTTTATCGTTCATTAAAACATTCTTTTGGAATTTCACATTTAGATATCAAAATAATCCCTATGTTTTAAAAACACGCAACACATGAATCAGCAGTGTGTCGCTTGGTGCCATTTAGGCATTAGCACAACATCTACAGGAAGCAACAACAAAAAAAAGAGAAATGAGCCGTTTGGCAACGTGACGAGCATGCTAATACGTGTAGGCAGTCGTAGTGAGCGCAGAAACATTCATAACGAGTCTGATGATGATTTATGGACTTGTGCAGGAGGGTTTCAGATCTGTTATGTAACTGTCTGGTGAATAAATGAATGGAGAACTCAGAGTGAGTAATCCCTGCACAGGATTACTGAAGTATTTGTGAATGACACAAAAGGCAACTTCAGGTATGGTTTTGACCAGGTTAACGCTTCAAAAAGTCTCTTTTGCGTAATATGTCCCATAAACTGCCAGAATTCTGACATCAAGTAATAACTACATCTCTTCTATTCTGAAGAAAGCAGCTGCAAGTTAATTATAAACTGTTAATAATTTTAGTCTCAATAGCAATCAATTCAATGTACTGTAAATCAATCCAATCAGCTAAAGGAAATAAATTTCTTTATGAGTCTCAGAAAAATCACCCTTCTGTTGGTAATTTGCACACACACACAAACACACACACACACACACACACACACACACACGCGCACGCGCACGCGCACATGCACACGCACACACACACACACACACACACACACACACACACACACACAAACACAAACACACACACACACACACACACATACACAAACACAAACACAAACACAAACACAAACACAAACACACACACACACAAACAACAAAATCCATAGACGCTACAAACTAATAAAGCAATCGCACAGCATTTTACATTCATCATCCCCCTCACTGGGCAACAAATGGATAAATAAATGAAACATATCTTGCACTTGAAAGCATCAGCGTTGGATTAAGTGTGAGTGTATATTATGTGAACACTAGAGTTGTTTAAGCGCATGAACTGAGCAGCAGGGATTAACCTACAGCATATACCGCTTCTTTAAGCTCAGTGAGTCATTCATATACATATATTATATATATTTTACGTACTTCCCTAAGGGAACGCTCATGGTCCTTTGATGGATAGCCCTAAGAGTCGTCAACATCTGTTTCATAAGAGGAGATTTATGCTTGTTTACAACCATAAACACATTTCCACATTTGCTTGACATACGATAAACAAAAACTGACTTTTCCTCTGTTCAGATAGAATGGGACAGTGTGTATCATCCAGTTTCCCCCATCAAAACAGTCTGGATCGGGAATATAATCCCCAAGAATTGTGCTGCGGTCAATTTACCCCTAAGAATCAAAACTGGATACTCATTTATACAAGGCAAAATTGACCTTTCCTGAAAAGTTTTAGAATAGCCTTGATCTATGACCAAACTAATGTTAAAGCACATGGTAAAATAAAAACAAAAACGAATAGTATTTTGTGTTCAAATACACATTCTACAGTCAATACACTAAAAGTGTTAGGGTTGTGGTGTCCTTAGTATCGAAATTGAGTTTGAAACGACCCAACACAACTCAACTAAAGCTTATATTCATTTCATTTGGTGATTTATGCTGGACCTTTCCATCACTTTGGAAATTAGGGGGGTTGTTGTGATTCTTGATATATGATTTTATTAAAGTATATTTTGAGAATCCAATGTTAAAAAAAGAGGTTTTAGAGCAGAACAGGCAATAAAAGAGGATAGTGTCTCTACCTGGCATCTAAAATGACATTCATGCAAGATACTTTTAATGCTTTACTGAGTAACATACCAAGCACCTCCTCATCAGAAAAGGTACTCAATAAATCGAATGCATTCACCATGGATTTCAGTTTCAGCACTGAATATTTCTCTAGCGCTAATGATCAAGGCTGTAGATGGTGTTATTAGCTTAAGTGGCGTCGCAGACTGAGGACTTCAGATACAGTGGCGTTTCTGTGGATACAGACACCAACCACAGCTAAAGTAATGATGAAGAAATATGCACGAGTGACTGTAAAACCTCCTCCAGTGCCAATTTAACAGCCCTGTAAATGTAACATAAGCCTGGATAAACAGACCAATAAGTGACATATAATTACTCTAACCATAATAAATTAGTGTTTATAATCTGGGATTACAAGTATTTGCAGGGTAAAATGCACGAAGGGTTAGGGTTACTGCTAGTTTCTATCCTCTTTAAAGGGAAGCAGTCCAAGAATGTGGATTTGCCTGGAAGGGCGACAGTGAAATAGAGAAGCTGATTAAACAATGTTTACAGGAAATTAGCAAATGTATAATGTCCCAGCATCCCCAGTCCTTAGACCCTCTTTCTTGGCAAGGAAAAACTACAAAAAACCCAGTGGGAAAAAATAGAAACCTTGGGAAGAACCACAGTGAAGGAGAGATCCTACTCCCACGGACGGACAGGCTGCAGATGGTCCAGGAGTGACACGCTTCCATTTGCAGAGACTGTGGAGTCAGAAACACTCAGGGGGAGAGAGGGTGGTTCATCGAGCAAGACAATTCATCCAGGCAGATGAAGAGCACCTGGATCTACCGGTCAGGTCTCTGAGATGGGGCATCGAAGGTGCTGTCGTCACTGGAGCATCAGCAGTGTCTGAAACAGCACCATTCCCCATGGGGAGTGGAAGAACATTCCATTAAGTTGTGTTGTAGTTTTATTTCACTGGGGTGTCCTCCAGGATGGACATGGCTGAAACAGACACCTGAGTCATTTCTGCTGCTTCTCTAGACGCAGAGGAACAGTCTTTCAGGAAGAGCTCAACCAGTGTTTAAGGAGAAATGTGCAGAAAACCAATGCATTATTATTATTCCTTGCACTGAAATGTATTTTATTTTATTGCAATGGGAAGGACAAATGCCATTCGTTCAAGCTCTTCCATACAAAAATTACTTTATTTAGAATTATGGGGCAAAATCCTTGAAAATGGTACAAGAGCTGGCGAGCACTGCCAGAAAATTAGCAGACCACACAAAGAACAACTTCAGGTTGGTGGTGGCCAGACCACTTTAGGCCCTAATGACCTAAGCTGTAAGAAGGAAATGGTCAGACCTGTAAACAACGGATGGACAGTTTAGTTTTCAAATGTATAAAATAAAACAGAAAAACTGAAGATGACGCAGCGAAAAGAAAAATAAGAGATATTTTACATTTATTGTAACCATAGCAGTAGTTTTGAGGCCCAAATACATAGATGAGAAGTCAAGTTGTATGTCAAAGCTGAAAACAGTCTGCAGAGCTTTGTTAAAGGACACATATTATGCAACATTTACTTTACTCGAGCTTTTAAAACATTGTTCCCTCACCAAACACATACCCGGAGTTGTATTCAGCTTCATTCATATTACTGTGATGAATCTTATTTAGAAAATCTTCTCCCCTCTGAGTGTCAGAAACACTACATTCTGAAGTGATGTGTGACATTTTCTCAATCTGTGACGTGGATCTGAAAATCTTCTGCCCTGTTTTTAAGTCATTGCCAGACTGAGCATTTCTGCCATCAAATCATAAGCTTAGCAACTGCTCTGCAACATTAGCATGCTAGCTTGCCACCGATATTTTCCTCTCCCAAATATGTAAATGTCTCTGCTGCCAGTAGATGAAGTCCATTGCTCAATTCCTTGCGTTAGATAAGACTTTGGTAGACATTGTCTTTTTTGTTCTAAAACATGAGATGCCAAACTAAAGGTACTCAAGAGCATGTTTAAAGACCAATAACCATGGAAATGATGCATAATATTTGTCCTTTAATCTCAGTCCACTATGCAATATGATGATTTTATGTCTGTAAAGCTCAAACCTTTTCTACCATCACATTTTTCTTCAATTACAGACTTATATTCAGGACTCTAATTGTTTTCTTGCACGTTCCGAGTCACTGTCCTTGTAAGCGTTCTTGTCTTTCAGCCAGCCATCTGTCTGAGCTGGACAGACACCTGTGTTCGGATGTGGCCTGCTCATTAAAGTTGGAGCAGGAGAGAGGAGCAGGTTACACTGGGCTCTCCCTACTCTTTATCAATAAAACATTCAAACCCCATTCACCTCCAGACTGCATAAGGCCTACACTAATCCTACCATCTCCTCCTCTCACTTTTCATGTGCGCTTAACCCCATATGTTTTCTATACTGTCCCACTCACTCTGGTGCAGTTGACACTTACTGTATATTGATGTAGGTTGATCCCAAATTTGACCCGTGTTTTTCGCCGACCTCCAGACAGGATAAGTGTCAGCAGAGGTCGCTCAGGTGAGGTAGAGGATGTCTCCTGTTTGTCACCTAATAGCTTCACCCAATTTAAATGAGTCGGGCGTTAAATGGGATGTGTCTGTCTGTCGTGGAACACATAATAACCATAAGTAAATGTTTGTGTTTATCTTTAAAGGTTTGAAATGCATTCGTGGGGCATAGCATTGAGATACATTTACCAAACTTCGATAAGATTTAGCCTTATTAGCCTTTATTAGTCCCACAGTGGGGAAAATGGAATGTTGCAGCAGCTTAGCACACAGTAAGATATTGGCAAACTTGTTGTTAACTTGTCCTGAACAGTGTCCTTTGGTGTTTTGAAAGGCACTTACAAATAAAATGTGTTAAAATGGTGGCAGAAAATAATACTGGTACTATTAAAATGTACTCAAACCACAAAATAAATAGACTTTGATTGAAAAAAACATGAGGTGGAAAAATATTTTGATATCTTGCATTATTTATTGCCTTCATACTCTAACCTGTGACAAATACACATCACATGACTTAAAGAGCAGGTTCGCGCTTCAATAACTGCTCTATAGGTGATTTTTAATAAAAGGTTTGTGAACATTTGTTGTTGCTGACAGAGGCCTGGATCCTGAAGGTGTCCTGTAACCTGAGCTGGGGCGGCCCGCAGACGGATGAGCGGATGCATTAATGATTCACGCAGAGCTGTGGTGTTGGCGGTTCCTGGCAGAAAGCCCCTCTCTCTCTCTGAACCATGATGTCATCGCTTAGATATCGATCACTCTCTCTCCGCACATTCACCTCAGGGCTGGACCTTGAGGTATTACCAGGTGTACCTTTAAATGATGTTCAATTTGAGTTCACACATGGTTTTAATTTAATAAATTGTGTCCTAAGAGTGTCCTGCAAACTTCTGCTCCAAGAAAGAAAGCATAACAATAACCACTGGCCAATTTAAAGAACAAAGTTCAAATTTTAAGTTTAGTTCATTTGCCATTTGCAGTTAAAAACCTCATTGGATGTGCATATGGCTGGATATGGATAGAAGTGAGAGACTCAGGAAAAATTGGAAAATGATACAATTGTGCTTTTGTTGTGTTTTTCGAGCCTTTTTGTAATGTGATGTTGTCAGTGACAAATTGCACAATGCAATAAAAACTTGATCCAAAAAAAAACAAAAAACATTGGAAAGGGTCAAAGTGCAGAAAAACACGAGAACAATATAAATAATGGACATAAGTTAAATTTTTGCAAAATAGTTATTATATAACAAACATGAAATGAAAACAGCTTAATTTGGTTAAACTGTGTTCCTTGTACATTTTACCTGACTACAGCTTGACTTGTGCAAACTATGATTTATATTTACCACAGGTATTTTCCCAACAAAGTCCTTTATCCACCTTTATGTGCTTCTTAGGGTCGCTCGGTGCAGCAGTAAATTACCTTATTTTTACCCTAAGTGCACAATTGAAGATGGATTTTAGCAAGCTTGGGAAAACACTTACACTGGATATTTCGACTCATTTGCCCTTTAATCTGCACTTAGAGCCTTTCAAACCACTGCCAATCTCAAACGAATTTGTCCTGCCCAAGGACACAACAACAACAACAACAACTGGAAATGGGAGGACAATGGCATTTTCACCAGCAAACTTCCAATTACAAAACAGCTGCTTTATCGAATCAACACTCTACTTCCTATGGGTCAAATTCACCACGATTTCATTATTATTCACCCTTGAATTGTTTGCATAAGAGTATAATTTCCTTGCCATAACATTACCCTGAAATCAACCTTAAATGACTTGAGTGGAAGTATCCAGTTGCCTCCCATTATCGCCTCCATCTCCCTCTGCTCTGACCTCATCCATCCTTCGCCAGAAGCGCGATTCCTCTAAAACAATAACGTCTCCATCTACAGAGCCATAAAACACATCATGATCTGCCTCTCCCCAAACAAATCGATCCGTTCCAGTACGGCCTGGGACAGAGCTGGCCATTTGTGATGCACAGGGGGGAGCGAGGGGTGAGCGGGGTTAGGTTACAGCAAAGTGCTCCGCGATCGATAGTTTGTGGAGGCGTTGGCACACGGGTGCTGAAATGCTCAGACAAAAACAACATATTAGATTACAGCGGACATTAGAGTCAGCAGCAATGTGAAACTCAGCACCACGGAAAGAGAAGGGCAGCAAAAATATCTTGTGTTATTGTTTCGCAGAAAGTCTTTGTGATGACAGAGTTTTGCAAAAGATGAGATGAACGGTTACGATTCTACAAACTGCTGTTGTTATTTTGGGCGTTACAAAAATACATTTATTAGATAATGGAATTTATTGGTACACAGTGACACATCAAAGTACTGCAGTTCGTAGAAAGAATCAGCAAGAAGTCAATTATCACAGCGGTATGGGGACAGATACATTTTAACATGTGAGAAATACACGTAGTGAGAAAGACATTTTTATTCCCATCTGCACCGTAAAATTGTGGAATAGCTTGAATATTGACAAAGAACCTGTACCCGGTATTTAAGGTAGCGTTTTGAGTCAACTTGTGGTTGTTACTCGAGAAAAAACAGTCCGTGACCACTTTGACACGGAACCGTTTTTGTCTTCTCCATAAGATTTTCCACACTTATCGGCAATAAGACCGTAATCAAGAAAAATCTGTTTTGCCACAGCGCTTTCTCTGCATCTAAACATAAAAAGCATTTTATTCTCCAAGAAGCAGGAAATGTGCCGTTAACGTGCCATTGTTTGTTAGCTTTACTACGGAAAAACTTGCTCTGGGCTCAGAGAGTTGGCTGAATATTTTGGACACTGCTAATGCATTAATTGAGCGATACATGACGACTGCTGCAAACAGTGTAAAGAGTAAAATGAACAAGTTCTGTTTCCAATGTTGTTTACACATGAAAATCAGATACAGCATCTTTAAATTGAATCAAGACATAATTCATTCGAGATATTATAAGGAAGAAATCGTTGCAAGATACTTGGAAGGGTGAAATTACTACATTGTTGTCAGGTAGTTGCAATTCTTAAACTTCTTCCTGCTCCTTTTGAGCATCAGGAACTCCATAGTGTATAATCATGTGTCTCGATTTTAATAGTTTAGTAGATAACAAAAATCTTTCAATCTAAAACTGAACAGGTCAACAGTGAAAACTAGGGTTAATTTGCTACTTTAGGTCTAAAACCGAGGGTGTGCTGCCATATATGGTTCAAATCTGCCACTGCATGTTTATGACATCACTCACCGTTGCTCTGATTAGTTCTCAGTCACACACTGGCAGGGTGGAGTTTCAAGTACAAGTACAGCAGTTCCTTGTTGTTCCAGACTCCACCCCCTCACTCTCTCTCAGCTTAAAAGCTCATTTGGATTGTGGTTCTGGGCGGAGTTTAGCTGTTTAGTTCCATTTTAATAAAGTTACTCTTGTGGTAAGTCAGTGTAGCCATAATTAGTTTAGGCCATGTTTATTCTGTTTTAATTACTATTAACTATTACTAACTGCTTGTATATCCCAGGTATGTCATTTTTCATATTGGCTACAAACCCGCACTGCAGAGAGAACTTATCTGCTGGTTGAATAAAGGTAGAAAACTCAGCTGTTGTGTAAGAACAGTTTTTTGTGTTTCGAGGTCATATTACTCACCGGGCAGAAATATAACAAACGATTACTCACAATTGACCATGAACCCAATCTCATTCAAGATGTTTTCAAAAGGGAGTATTTTTAGACCCATTTGACGTCTTATTTTTGGAGTTGGAAGGTGGACACAGCCAGGCCAAGCAAAGTACAGGGCTTAGCTGAGGCACAGCAAGTCAACAATTCATCCTTGCAGTCATGTAGTTTGTAAATCTCCAAGCTTTGAATTGAATTGTCTTGTTCTGGTCCCCGACAAATACAAGCAAATACAAACAAATGACCAGATGGATGTAGCATGGTGTATGACAAGAGTGTTGATTTGAGGTGGAGTTTAACGCTGCAATATGGTGAAAACCATTGATATGATATATTTACATGTACACAGAATGTGACCAAATGTACTGTAACTGTATCTATCTTGCATTTAGTAATATATTGTATTTGTCTTACCCTTTACATTTGAACTCAAAAGTGTAAACTATAATGTCAGGCCTTGATTGTTGGTAAAGTTTATGCCATCTATTTCCTTGTGATGGCCTTTTCCCCTGCAGCCAGAAGAATGTTCCAGTGGTATCCACCAGTGGTATCCATTCACAGTGTCCATGGCAGGAGTTTTGAGGCCTAGATACATTGTTCTGAAATCAAGTGGGATGGGATGTCCAAAAGTGCCTGGATGCTTTATGAATCTCAGTCCAATATAGCAGCAGGACAGTTCCAGAACACATGGTACTGGTGGGCAACTTGGCAACCACAGTTTCTCCGGCAGATATTTCCCTGAGATTTTAAAAGGCTCTTTATTCAGACCAGAGTTTGTTTGTTTTTCATATCTGCTTTGACTGCTCACTTGCAGACTTCTTTGAAATCAATTATCAAAAGATCAAATCAACCTCATTGGACCAAGTGTGTGATTGTGTGTGTTTTGTCTGTATACTTACACTTTTAGTCAGAATTCCCTGTAAAGTTTTATATATGAGACACCCGCTGACATCACCATCTTGTCTCCATGGAGAAATAAGTTTTAGTGACCTGCAGATGACCTCTGAGCATTGCCATGGCGACAATAGGCTTTTCGTTGCTATAGCACCATTCCTCTTTTTGGAGGTCCACATACTTTCGGGGAGGTTTATGATATCTCTGGCACAAGGAGAGTCTTCATGCATTGACCGTTGGAATAACATTTTCCTAAAATGTAATTCAAAAGTTCAATTTGAAACTGGATTAAAATGAACTCTCTCAAGAGACATTTTCCCTTCCCAAGATGATCGCTTAAACTCAGATAAAAGTTTCTGATGTTTTATTAAAGAGACTTTACATGACAAATTTACTGTGTAAAATGTAAATTTTGTCAATATTGTTTGCATCGATTTGCAGGATGTTTAATCTGTGCCATTTGGTAACATCACCTATAATGTTCTACATAATGGACAAATGAACCCACTTCTCTCTGATCAGTCCTCCTGACGCAGCGTGTGTGCTGATTGGTTGGACATTGGTGCAAAACCAACCCGCAGAGGTCAGTCAGTGATGGTCAGAGACAGGAAGAGCAAACTAGTTCCAGGTTTTCAGGGAGGAAAGACCCGTGACAGGGGAGAAGATAGAAACAAACTGAGTGTCTAAACTCTGAGTAGCTAAACTAAGCTGGGGAACAAAGATATTCCAGAGAGGAATCAAGGACAGTTACTTTACTCTCCCCCTTAAAGCCGTGCTTAGGCCCTGTCCCGCACTTGCGCACAAATGAGCAATTACGACGAGCCGCTGAGGAGTGCAGGGTGTTCCAATTCTTAGAATGTTTTGATCCACATTTCACTACACACTTCAGGCAAGTACATTTCTCACAATGCATTTAATTTTAACATTTTCAAACAACGCAGCGCTGGTGGCCCTAGCAACTTAGCAGCGGGAGATAGAGGAAAACAGTGAAAAGAAATGTCTTAACAGTTAAACTGATGATATTCTAAATAAATCTGCGACTGTCCAGCAACAACATTGAAAAAAACATTAAGCCTGTTCTCATTTATTTGAGGCCATTTCAGCAAATGATCTAAACTAAACTGAGCTGAGACTTTGTGATTAATTCAACTGCGGTTAAACAACAATGACAGCTGTTTTATGCTGCTGTTTTTCTTTACCGCTTTCACAACGCTCTGAAGTCAGTCCCAATTCTCATGTTTACCACCTCTGGGCCCTTGTGCACTTACTCATGTCATGCAGAAAATGCACACTTCAGTCAAGTGTGTAGTGCGTAGTGCGTGTATTGGGACAGGACCATATGCCATAAGCTAAATTATGCTTTATTATTTTCTAAATGTAGGTCTTCAGTCTTCTATTCTAGACCGATAACCCTGACATCCATCAGTTTTCTCCTGAAATATGTCTTAAACACAGTGACCCTTGAGAAACACAGCTCCGGGGACATCCATTAAATATGAAATTGTAGCTTTCGTCTCCCAGGGCAACAGATGTGAGATAGACAACGTTTTGAATCTGGGAAGCGGTGATGTCGCTGTTTTCAAAAATCTGATTTAAGCGAGAGCTTTCCATTTCAGTCCAAGGGGCCGGATTGAATTAAATACACCCCGTAGCTTTTGTTTTGTGCCGGTAAATGGGAGTCAAGCCGGTTCAAAAAGGCTGTGGGGACCGTTTTATAATGTTTATATATATTGGATTGAAAAAAAAAATGTGACACACAAACCGCAGAAAACAATATCGTCTTATCTCTGACTAAAACTGGTTATAAGAATAATTATCATTGGATTTTGAAAGCCTTGGCCTTTGGAGGCTCTGGATGCTCCTATTGGTGACTCTTCAATAATGAATGAATCCGTATTAATAGAAAATATGTAATGGTTTACAGGCTGAACCCTGAAGCTGAGTCACGAGACTGAAGCAGGTTTAACCGATTATTTTACTAAAGTTAATGTTGCAGGCAGTGGAGGCAAAGAGCAGGCTGACTTCACTGCAGTACAGAGCAGAGAGAAGGCAGAGGTAACAAGAGAGAGAATCATAAAAAAAGAGGAATGGAGAATAGAGACGGGAGGAGAGAGAGGAAAGATTAGAGGGCGAGAATATGGAATAGAGAGTGTTTTTTGAGCAGGTGACAAGGAGAAGATAGGAAAAGATAAAGGGAGAGAAGAGGAAAAGAGATAGGTGGCAAGAGAAGGATGGATGAGAGAAAATGGGGGACAAAAAAACTGAGAGGAGAGAGCAGTGTTTAAAAAGTGTTGGAGGAGAATCTAGGCCTGCTCCAGTTAATCACACACACGTAATTCACCGAGATGAAGGTGTTGATTAAACAAGTCCAAAAGAGCCTCACGGGGAACTGGAGTTTCTCTGTAAAATGCCTCACTGTAAACTGTATGTAACTGTATTTTGTATTTATGCTGAAAGATCTATGACTCATTCAAAGATGCAATCGTGCACTTTCCTTATAACATCCCACAGAGAATTGCCTTATTTTTGGATCATTCGCTCTCACTTATTTAAAGTTGGCCGACCACAATACAGGAAATTTAAAGGAAACGTATTGTGCCTTTTTCAGGTTCTTACTATTGGACTGTAACCTACTGTAATTAAATCATCTTCTTGCATTTTGTTCATCGCAATATTGATTTAAAACTGCTTAGTGATAGGAAAACTGCAGAATGGTTAAGCTCCGCCTCCGCATAGTGATTGTCAACACATATTCCGTATTTTCCACCAGCCAAAAAATGCATAATAGAGAAGAAAAAAACATATATAAGTCGCACTGGAGTATGAAATGTGGTTGCAAGTGTGAAAATAACAAATAATATCACATATAAGTTGCTCCGGAGTATTAGTACATAAGTATAAATATAAGTATAAGTCGCACCCCGGCCAAAACTATGAAAAAAGGTGCGACTTATAGTCCGAAAAATACGGTACATGTTTTTTTTGTTGAATATTTGTTATGTGACATTTTAGAACGTATCAATTGGAGTTTCCATTTTTCGAATAATCATACTTAGTACAGGAATGTGGGCCGGGATAGGGGTTAGGTGAAAGCAGAATTTTTTTCTGAGCACTCGAGCTTCAGTTGCAGGACAATAGAGGAATACTCAAACATACAACTTTAAATGAACTAAAGATGAGGGAACACCGTTGTAGTATAATATGTCCCTTTCAACAAACAATTTTGAGATTATACTTATGCTTATTTTTTTATGTGACTTATACTTATAGCTCCTTTCAAGACAACCCCTATACATTGCATGATTCATTCACTGATGGAAGAAACGCTGACAATATGTGTGATTGGCCTGTTCAGTGAACAAAAACGGCACATGTCAAGAGCGTCTGGCTGCAATTATTCAATTTTGGCCTGATAGCTTCATGGCTGAGGTATAGACTCAATATTGCATGCATATAAATAGTATTTCCCATTGGAGGAGCGCCCTAAACCACAGACCACCGCTGGAACCCACTGCTCTAATGGTCTGGTCTGCACTAATGAGAGCATGAAGGTCAATAACAGAGGAGCCAAACCCTGTGAGACTGTGGATGGATAGTGTAGTCCAGGGGTCTAACAGAAAGTGCAAATTAACCTGGTAAACAGCAAACATGAGCAATAAGACCTGTCTGTTAAACCTAGGAAGTGTATGATTTAGCTGATCGTGTAACAATGTGCAACACTCAACACAGAACAACACCCACCACCCCTGCAAAACAAAGACTGTGTTAGTTCATTTAGATGTTTTTAAAGGGGATGCACCTGATTTTGTAATAAAATAATATCTAATACGTAGCTTTACTCTGATGATAAACTTTGCTCTGGGCTCCTCTTAAAGTTGTGAAAAGCTCTTCTCTTAAAAAATCATAGTGCTTGTATTGCTGTAGGTAAGTGCGCAATATTTTTAGACCACTGCAATAAGTAGTGATCCAAGAGATTTGTCACACAAGGGTAAAAAAGTATTTGGGGAAACTAAAACTCCATTCACGCATGCAGCTTGACCTGGGAATTGACCTGGCATTTTGCCAGAGCAGCGACATATGTGTGAATGAAGCCAGAGTTAATTGTGAACAGATCAAACCTGGAAATGTTCTGGGACTGAAGCCTGTGTGAAAGTGGGTCAGAGCTGAGTGTTCTGGCAATCTGCACATGGGAATTTACTGGGAATCGTGTATAAATGGGGCTTAAGATGCAATAAACTTCATTGTAAGCAAAATGGATATCTAGTACTTTCAGTCATAAAAATACAAAGTCAGTTTGGTTTGATCTGATTTACGGCAACATTAAATAATACACATAACTTGTATTTCTAAAGGTATATACATAAAAAAACAAAGTCCTGTTTGGAACAAGTGCTCAAAATTATTTGATATTGTCTTGTAAAGCTTTTATCAAATGCGCTTGAGATTTTGAAACTTTTCAGAAATGTACTACCCCTGGTCATGTGATATCATATCCACATCCCTGCGTTTCTTTTCCATGTCAAGAGGAAATCTATTTGAAAGAAATTGAAGTTTTCTGGTAGGAGGAGCAGCAGAAGTGTTGTATAAGAAGCTGTCAGCAGTGAGCGACAGAGAGTCCACGGGGAACAGAGGTGATGAGGACATAATTATGAACATTCACAGAAACCATGCAGGGAGACCAGAAGATTCAATACATGATATCACACAAGACAATAATTTCATATAGTTGTATTTGATGATTAATTTTAGAAGTCAAAGTGTGATATTGTAAAAGTAGAATGTGTTCAAAAAGTCACTGAAATGAGTTTAATCTTTGAGTCAACACAAAGATGTTACTAACTTCCAGGGATGGAAAGTAACCCATTACAAAAGCTCACATGACTGTAATTAAGTATGTTTTTTGGGGTTATTGTACTTTTATGATTACAATTTTAAACCTGTAGCAGTGTCATTCCTCCTGTCTGTTTCACTGCTCATTTCTACAAACATAAACAGCACAGCTTGATGAGTGCTCAATCAATAACATATTTATTTTGTTTAAAAAAGCTTTTAGTAAAAAAATAAATTAATGAAGCTTTTGGTTGTGTGGTTCTTTTATGTGTATCCTAATTTAACTAATTGTTGCTGTGATAGTCCGGTGCCTTATATACACGAATATACATGAAGAGCCCGCCTCTCATCCTGGTGCCCACAGTAACCCTCCCCCCACACAAACAATACTAACTTTATACTACTCACCGCCGCACGTTTCCCCTTTGGCATTTATGTTCAGTGTGATGTGGAGAATGTATGCAAGAAAGATACGCAAGTTTTAAGTGCTCGCCATGCCCACATTTTAAATTGGATCCAAAAAATGTTTTAAATTACCTTTAATTGCACATGGGTGAAGTAAATTTTGACACATTTTCAAACCTTCTGACTGAAAAAGTATGAGGTTTAAAATTTTGAAAAAATTGGGTTTCCGCCCACGACCGCTGACTCACTGTGAAGTTTAGGGCGGGGTCATTACATAATATTTTACTTGTCCTGATATGAGATATGTTTGTACCAAGTTTCATAAGTCTGGTGGTGCATTGGATTAAAAGATGGATGGATTTGCCTAAAAAAATAAAAAATAATTACAAATACTATCCCTGTTGGGTAATTTTTATTATTTTACTTCCTGGATGTAAATGAGGAAATCCCATTAAGGAATTCCATAACAGTTACCTAGCAATCGTGTTTTACACTGTACCAAAACTCCTCTCATGTCACAGAAATGATGGTTCAATGCATAAAAACATGACTGGAAACTGGAGTAATGTTTAAAGAAAGAAATGTGTAAATTGTGCTAAACGTTTTGATATAATTCTCTGGTAATACAGTATGTTTTAGAACTCTGCACACTTCCTGTAATTTTTCAAATTTTCTTCACAACATTTTAAAAACACATGCTAATTACTTATTTAAATGAACTTAATTCAGCCTCAAACTGTTGAATTAATCAAGTTTTGTATAAAAGACAGAACTAAAATGCTAGTAAATTACATTAAAAAGTAGTAAGCAGTACTTTGAGTAGTAATTTTCTTTCGTTCATACTTTTATTTGAGTAGAAATTTGGCATAAGTACTTGCGCACATTTTAGCCATGAAATTGTGCTTTTACTTTAGTCCAAATTATCACAGCTCTTTCCACTGCTAGTTTCACCTTCCTCATCCAACACCAAGCCATTTTTAGTTATGTCTGATCATCAGCTAATGACACATTTCTGCTCCAAATGACAAAACAAACCCATTTTATCACCATGTCAGTCACTAAGTATGAGTGTATCCCATGTTCCAGACAGCTCACACTTCCACACACACCAGCAGGACGGTCCATACACTTCCATTTTAGAAGAACATCTCCCCAATAACACTGTTCCAAAATAACTATCTGCTGGAGAGTGGGAGTGTTGTGCGAAAACTTTGGTACAAAAATGTGTTGCTACTGTGTTGCTTTCTGTTGCAAACTCGTGAATAGCTGTGAATCACCAAAAATGTGATCCATCGTGTCCTGAGAGTTCAGCTTTAACCTTGTTCAAGGTTTTCTATGGTTTTGTTTCATTTCGTTGGCTCTTTTCACATATTTGAAAGGCATTACACAAATCGATGACAGCAAAATGATCCAAACAAAAATGAAAGAGATTTGCTGAAGCATTGACTATAATGTACTGGTGGAGGATTATTATTCCCTGTCTGTTCTGTAATTTAAATTATTATGAGTTAAAATAATAATTAATAATGAACTTGCTTATGCAGTTTGAATACGCCCAAAAATCGACAGACATCGTGGGGTCATTTAAACTTTACAGACGTTAAGTTTTTTAAATAATACCTAAAAATCTATTCAATTACGGTGAGTATTTGAGAACAAATGCAGTGCATAAAGTTATGATATAACACCTAAAACCTCTTCATGCACGTGTACTTCACTGTGCACCGAATATTACTGTATGTAAACTGTATTTGTTTTGAATGGTGAGGCAAATGTGCTCTGGTAGGCTCCAGTACACACTGTTTCTATGTAATTATGGCCCTTTGTGTTGGAGGGACCTGTACGTTTATGCACAAAATGCACACAATGTTCAGCTAAGAAGTGGGTTAAAGGATGCTGAGATAGAACTGGCAGGAAAAGGTCAGGAGGAAGGCTGTCACAAATGAAGACATCAAATGCTGGGACATATAAGTAAATTAATTTGACAGACCAATAAATCAAGTTTTATCCTTTGTTAGCTTTTGTAAAATTATGTTTTCTTCATGAATACAAACTGTAAACAGTATGAAAATATTATTTGCGTTGCTCTTTTGTCTGTTCCTCTGTTCCACAAACAGGTAGAAGTGTTTTGTTCTAGATTTTTGTCTGTTACAAAATTAAACTGACTTGGCTTCATCTTTCACTCTCGCTCTCTCACGCTGGGTTTCAATGCTTTGTGGGGACATTTCAGTGACTCATTCATTTGCTGGCGATGATACTCAAAGGAGACCATGTTACCATCTTATAACAGTGTACTCTCAGCATTAGTTTACTTAGAGTTGTAGTCAGAGTGATTCGTGCAAGTTTCAATAATCCTGTATTGTGGGTTACGGTTAGGGTTAGCATCTAGAACTTAAAGGACACATTAGGAAAAAATCACTTCTTCTTTTTTTTTTTATTTCTAGCTGTTATAGCATTGTTCCCTATATGTATGTTCAAAAACATAACTGGAATTGCATTTAGCTTCGTTAACGCCTTCTTCATTAATCCTGGACACAGAGAGTTCTCTCCCTTAGCATCAAAAACACTGAATTTTCCAATGTTTGATAGATCCAGCTCTGAGATCTTCAGTTGCGTTTTTAAGTCAATGAATCGACTCCTGAGCATTTCTACCACAAATCATAATCATTACAGCCGTGCATTAGCATGTCGGAGGAAAGCTAGCGTTTGCCTCTCTCAGCCCCCTCTGCATCCAGTAGAGCAGGCATGTCCAAAGTCCGGCCCGCGGGCCAATTGCGGCCCGTGGTCAATTTTCATCAGGCCCGCAGCCTCTGTCATAAAATCTATAATATGTGGCCTGCCACGCCACCACTGTTGACCAGCGTATAAAATGCACACCTACAAAAGCTATTTTATATGTATCCACTAGAGGGCAGCGGCACTCGGTTGAACTCTGGCTGCGTGACACCTGTGTGATCCTTCCGGACAATTTCAGAGATGGTGACCGCAAATAAAACAAAGGAAAGTTGACACTGAGCGTCGGCTCTTCTAGGACAAGTGGAAATTGGACTATTTTTTCACTGAAATACGAAACAACTGTGTCTGCCTAATCTGCCAAGAGACTGTGTCTGTGTTTAAGGAATACAATGTCAAGAGACACTATCAGACGAAACATGCGGACATGTATGACAAGCTAACGGGGAGCGAACGTAGCAAAAAATTGAAGCAACTGGAAGCTGGTTTAACGTCACAGCAGCGATTTTTCACAAGAGCCCGAGAGTCAAATGAAAATGCCACAAAGGCGAGCTACGAGGTGGCAACGCTGATCGCTAAGCACAGCAAACCCTTTACCGAGGGTGAATTTATCAAAGACTGCGTGATGACAATGGTAGAAAAACTCTGTCCTGAGAAGAAGCAAGATTTTGCCAATGTTTGCCTGGCTCGTAACACTGTGGCACGGAGAATTGAAGATGTGTCATCAGATATTAAGAGACAAAAGTTGGGGGCCAGAGGAAAGGAGTTTGACTTTTTTTCCTTGGCTTGCGACGAAAGCACGGACGCATCTGACACTGCTCAATTACTTATTTTTTTGAGAGGAGTGGACAGCGACATGAACGTGACTGAAGAGCTACTTGACCTGCAGAGCCTTAAAAACCAAACAAGAGGAACAGATTTATTCGTTTCTGTTTGCTCGGCCGTAGATGACATGAAACTCCCGTGGAATAAAGTTTCTGGGATTATTACGGACGGCGCACCTGCCATGGCTGGCGAACGGAGTGGATTATCAACCCGTATCTGCGAAAAAGTCGTCGAACACGGAGGTAAAGCTATAAAACTTCATTGCATTATTCACCAGGAAGTTCTGTGTGCCAAACATCTCAAATATGATCATGTTATGAAACCGGTAATAAAGGCTATTAATTATATTCGCTCCAAAGCCCTGTGCCACCGTCAGTTTCAACAGTTTCTAATAGACATCCAGGCTGAATATGGAGATGTTGTCTATCACAACGACGTGAGATGGCTCTGTCGAGGCTCTGCACTGCAGCGCTTCTGCTCTCTTAGGCAGGAAATCGGAGAGTTCATGGCAAAAAAGGGACAATCAATCACAGAACTAAGTGACCCAGTTTGGCTGGCTGATTTGAGTTTTTTAGTTGACACAACAAAGCACCTGAACGTGCTGAACACGAGCCTTCAGGGGCCAAATGCAGTGATAAGCCAACTGTATTCACACATCCAAACCTTTGGAACCAAGCTGAAACTTTTCCAAAGGCACCTGTCACAACCACAGCCCAATGCCACACACTTCCCGGCACTGCAGGGAATCATGACCAGCTTTCCACAGAGCAATATCAACGCGCAAACAAGGAGGTATGCAGCAGACATCTCATCTCTGACTGAGGAGTTCCAACATCGCTTTCGGGATTTTGCAGCTATTGAGAAGGAGATCACGATGTTTTCCTCTCCTTTCTCCGTGGCCCCTGATACTGCTCCTGACCACCTGCAGCTGGAGCTCATTGAGCTGCAGTGTGACGCCGAGTGCCGCAGTCGACACCAACAGCTCTCTCTTGCAGACTTTTACCGCCAGCTGGATGAAGGCAGGTTCCAAGAGATTCGAACATTTGCTAAGAAAATGCTGAGCTTGTTCGGCTCGACATATTTGTGTGAGCAGACCTTTTCGGTTATGAACTTTAACAAGAGCCGCGTGAGGACACGACTAACTGACTCTCACCTGCGTGACATCTTGCGCATCAAAACCACTGCCTTTGAGCCTGACCTGACCTATGACCTGCAGTCCAGATCTCAGTATCACCCTTCACATTAGTGCAGGAAAGTCTTCTGTCATCTGAGACGACTACATTCTAAAATCTCAGTGAATACATTTTGTTTTGTGTCAAAACTACAATTATAAATATATATACACTGAGACGTGTGGTCAATGTTTGCACATCTGAATAAGATAAGCTATTTCTGTTTTTGAATTTAAAAGTTCCAATAATATGTCATGTTTCAAATGAACCTAAGAATGTTTAAGCTTCTTAAAATATAAATAAAAAAGGCAAATATGAAATGAGTGACTTGGTAAAATTTGTTTAAATTTATTTGTGTTCCATGTGAGGAATGTCAGGCTGAATGGTCGGCCCTCAGACACTTTCACCTCGCCAAATCTGGCCTTCTTTGCAAAAAGTTTGGACACCCCTGCAGTAGATGGAGCTCAAAGTAAATTCCTGGTGGTAAATTCGCTTTTTTTTGTTCTAAAACATGAGAAGCCAATGTATAAGTACTCAAGAGCATGTTCAAAGGTAAGAATACAAATAGGTCATACGGTTAAAACATGTCAGACAAACACTTTTCAAATATAAAAAACACATAAATGACAATCCACAGCTTGTAAGGATGAAGTGTCGCTATAAAAAGGAGGAGATTATCAGTTGTGCACTTTTGAAGACGAAGTCAATGGACTCATTTCTATTACTGAGCCTGTTAGGGTAGTTATTAATTTTCATCAACTAATTTAGCAGTTTGCATAAAAAATCTTAAACCTGTGATCTGCATATGTAATAGTTTGATACTACATATTGACATTCTTACTAATTGCCTAACCTTAACCTATTTTAATCTCTTAACATGAAATCATGTTGACAATCTAATAAAAAAAGGATTTATGTCATGGCGACCTTATTTTTGACCCCATAATGGAGATTGTTCCCAATGAAATGGCTGCATAGGTTTTAGTCCCCACAATGTGATAAATATACGCACATTAGATTGTGGGGACATTATGTTGACTTCATTTCCACTGTTTCTAACTTCAACCATAATTTCTATTCATCTAACATTTTGGGTCCTCACAAAGCACTCGATCCTTATGAAGTGACCAAAATGTGATGAATTCCTGCCCATAACAATTCTGTGCATCTTTATTGGGAAGTTTAGTAAAATGGTTTCAATCGATGAGTATGAATCACAATGAGCTTCTGAAAACACTGACTATAATCACATGTATATTTATAAACCAACATATTATTTTGCAGAGGCGGAATTATTGATGTATGGTAATAAAGTGTGTGCTTTTCAAATGCTGTGTTTTTCACTAAATCGATTTTCGAAGAAGCATAATCCAAACGCTCCAAAAATGTTCTGCATCCTAAAAATCACACGTTTTAGTGAGCAGTGACCTCCAAATGTGTCACTCACTTACCTAATGCATTCCCAGCGTCCAAAACAGTCCAGAAAAGTTATAAGCACATTTCATGACACTAAGCCCAGAGCGGGTTATGTTGTCCCGAGTAAAGCTAACAAACATTAGCATTAGCACCCACACTTCCTGCTTCTATGAGAATAAAACAGATTTGACATTATTGAATAAAAAATAGTTTTGTTTTTTCACATTTCAAAACAGTAGAAATCAGGTTCAGGGCCTTTAAAGGAGACATATCATGCAAAACTGACTTGTACCCATACCTCATGGTAACTTTGAGTTGTATTTACTGATTCATGCGTGAATAATGCTGTATTTAAGTGCTCTGAAAATGTCTGTTTTCACCTACCACGATCTCCGCCCACAAACAATAATTATCTACTCATGTCAAAGTGCAGTAGTAAGTACTGGGGGAAAAAATATTTTGAAAAGTGAAACAATGAAACATTATCCTCTCTAAAAGAAATGCTCAACAAATACAAATTGTTACCAAATGAATGTGAAAATGAATGGTTTGTAATTGACTAGCACAGGCCCAAACATTAAACCCTTCATATTTCAATAATGAATGATGGTACTGATATAATGAATCTGTCAGATATGTCAGAAAGGCATGAATAACCCCTCAACAAATGCAGCGTGTTCAATAGCATAACAATATCTTTCCCCATGTTTACCTTTGGATTCAGGCGCGTTATCACAGAACATTTGCTTGTCTCCGTCTGATTGTGTTAATTTATTTCAAGCTTTGTTTGTTTTAATGTGGACAGACGTCTGTTGTCATTTCGATTTCTCTGAAGCAAACGATCCCGACGCACAAGGTCAATAAAAACAGAAAGACAGGACAATGGAGCAAGGACAGGTTTGTATGAGGACAATTATGATTTTAATTACATCACAGTGATTCATGCAAGATTCCCAACCGCTCTCTGATCACAAGAACAAAGAAATGACATCACAACTGAAATGGGAATGTTGCTAACTCGCTATAAACTTGTCTAGACATTTTTTAATGACAATTTGTACAAAACTCAAGATTTTAGTTTTGTTTCCAGTCTTATTTACTACAACTGAAGATCACTTTTCCCACAGGTAGCCAGAGCTTCTATATACTGTATATACTTGTAGTTTCTTCATCTGCCTTTTATCTCAGTAATGTAGTTCCAGTATCTATAATATCCACGGTAATTAATTCATTTAAACAAACATTTTGGCTCCTTCAGTTATTCTGTTGTAAACACTCAGATTTTTGACACTTGTTTGCCTTTTTTCTTTTGACCCATAGCAATATTAATACATAATATGACAAAAATTCACAATTCACTCACAATTCATAACTTACAACAAGAATAACTTTATATTTCCTTGAGGAGTATACTAAAGTAATCTGCTGCTTCTTATAGTGTACAATGTATTGGTGGAATTGGTTAAATCTGCTCACTCTGAGCGTTTTCTGGCTCTGTTTGAGCACAGAGCTGCATTTGAGAGAACATTTGTGAATCACGATACGGCGATTTTACCAAAGTATCATATTGTCAGAAGAATGAGATCACAATTCGATTTCCATCACTGTTTTGGCCAGCCGTACCTCTTACACATGTGATATCTTGCTCGTTTGAGTCCCTGAAGCCTCCACAAACATGCTTGGATTGTGCCTCTTTAGTTACTGTTCTGAGGTCAGCCACAGTTGCAGGAGAGCCGACCTGAATCCCTGTCCCATATGGGGACTTCCCACTACAGCCCTACTTTACTGCAAACACCATTTTTCACTCTAAACAGGAGAGAAAGTCACCTCCTTTTGGATCAGTGAGAAGAACTGCAGCTCTTTTAGTGTGTTCCCATGTTCTGAATTTAGTTATTGACGAATTCAAGCTCCAAATAGTGTCTGTTTTCTTTTTTTGTGTGTGTTTTGTATCAATAGTTATTAATATTTGTGTTTGGTTTAGCTTGTTCTTGAAATTGATAAGTTTCTGCGTATAGATTTCTCCGATAACCTTTTGTAACGTTACTTTTTTGATACCAATTCAGACTCGTGCTCCCTTTTTATTGTATTCATGGGTTTCATTCACGTTGTTGTCACCGCCATGTTGAAGACATCACCACATGCTGTTGCCTCACCGCTGTTAGACAGTCAAAAAAAAACGTTGTGTCTGATGCTAAAATATAACACCCAGACAGTTGGAAATTAGGCTCGTTAAAACTGTCTGCAAGTGGGCTAACGTTTATTAGGCTAACGCAATAGTTGTTAACTAGCATTAGCCAGCTGCTAACTGCCTGAAACAAACAGTCTGGAGTGATTTCTGTAAGTCCACTGGTTCCTCCTGACCACAGTTGCTTTGGAGAGAGCTAATTTTGTGGTTTATACGGGTTGTATACAGCCAGGGGGCATCGGCAAGAATGCACCAGGAGAGATGATCCAGGGTTTTCTCTTTATTAAGTATTTCAGTCAATTATAATGGTGGTTGGTATTTACAAAATTATATATTGAGCATGTAAATATGTGTGTGGTTCTGCAATATAAACAAGAAGAACATAAATCATAATACAATCTGTAAAACAACAACATATAATGCACAAATATACATGAGCTCCGTCATAACTAATGCTGTTAGCACTTAGCTCGAGACACTTACAAATACAGACAATATAAATATAAAGCCTTAACTACACTATTTAACAATTCGAATGGCATGCAACACTTTATAAAGTATAGGAACAAATGCGGGGTCTATGTTTGCTTTCATTTCTAACAACTACTCACTTTTTTATCACGCACACCAAACAACAACCACGAGCTCTACACGATGAAAACTCAGCAAACACGTAGCATCCTCAACCTAACTTGCCTATGCTAACTTGTGATTGGTTACTCGGCCTGTCAATCAAGCACACGGCAGAAACGGAGCAGGTCCTTCGTCACAACAGTAATACATCTCTGGACAAACTGGGTCTTTGGGGATGTTACAGGAGAGGAATCCTATTTGGTACTTTTTGTTGGCAGAGCTCACAGTGAGTATGCAGCTTTCGTCCTCAAGATGGCAGTATGATGTAATGCGTGATGTTACTACTTGTTTGTCTATCAGTCCCTCTTTTCTCTCTCTCTCTTCTCTCTCTCTTGCTCTCTTTCTTCTCTCTCTCCCACTTTCTCTCCCTCTCCTCTCTTTCTTTTATTTTTTAACCCCATCACTCCTGTTCATCCTACTTGCTCTCTTTCCTTCTCTTTCTTTCTCTCTCTTCTCTATTACTCCTCTATTTCTTCTCTCTTCTTTCTCTCTTCTCTCATAATATAGCTACCTTTTCTCTCTCTCTTCTCTCTCTCTCTCTCTCGTTCTCCCTCTCTTTCTCTCTCTTGCTCTCTTTCTCAGCTCTGATTCTTTCACTGTACATCATTTGCGTCACTTTGGCCTGTCTGCATGAATGGAGGCAATGCAGAAAGGACAGATATACACTGGGGTGAATGAAGATGGAGAGATAGAGAACAAGACAGTACGTCCCAGACACCGAATGAAAAGACAGAAAATCATAGACAGACTGACATGAAGTCAGTGTCACAAGCAGAACAACCTGTTTTTAGCCCTGGTCTGGAAATAGCTTTTTGCACATCATGACCAGGAAAAACTTGAAATGAGTCACGGTGTTGCTCAATGGCACGAAGGCAGCTTCCGTTTAGAAGGTCATGCTTATCTAATTGTTTCTTCGTTTGATGAGATAGTGCCTGTGCTGAATAGTTATTATTTTACAAAGTCAAGTAACAGTTTTTGGAGAAAGGTTGAAAATGACAGGAAGAAGAGGTGATACTGCCAAAACAAGAACAGTGACACAGTGCACGTTTAAAGACAAACTTGTATGCTTTTTCCTTCAGCTATTCAGTTTATAGATCATTATTTTACATTTTATTCATTGTAAACAGCAATATTGATCTAAATAGTCGACATGATCACCAACTTTCTCTTCAAAACTGCTGATCTGAAAACTCTTCACAGTGACATTTCGCCCTAACAAGCAACATATTGTCGAATATTGTGGAAAAAATGATTTAAACGTGCGTGAATGGCAGTTGTCAAGGCCCCATGTTGTTGCCGTGTGAGATTGTGGTTGTTTTGTGAGTTTGTGCCGTTAATAGATGTTCTCTCTGCTTCACCTGTCCTCGCTCCCTTTTCCTCTTTACCTTTATCGTGCACCGCATGATACAACACTGTTCATACATATTCTGATCACACACCCTTGACCTCTGCAGACGCTCTCACCTCACCGAGACTTCCGCAGTGAGTTTGTTTGTGTGACTTTCAGCTTGTTTGTTAGTTTGCTGTCGTGGCCTCAGTCATACAGCTCTGATCAACTGATAAGCCCTTAATAGTGACACTTTCATTTACGTGTTTTTGTGTGTGTGTCATTTCTGACCGTACATTATTGACACAGTTTCAGAATTTTTGGAATGATTGCCAGTAAGTACAGAGAAGTGGGCGTCTTATGTTGGTGGTGAGCCCTGGAGCTTCCACTGAAGAACAAAGCAGGATCACTCAAACATGCATGAATCACAATCAAAATACAACTGAGTACACAAAGCGTGAGGGAGCACTTTTATAACATGATTACAAGTTCACAAAAGTCGCCGTGACCGTCTTCCTCCTCTTCTCCTCCACGTGCGCTCGTCTTCTCAGCCTTAACCTTGATGTGTTCTCTCTCTCTCTCTCTTGTTCTCTCTCTCTCTCTCTCTCTCTCTTTTGTTCTCTCACTCTCTCTCGCTCTCACTCTCTCTATCCAGTTTCTCTGCCTTTCCTCTGTTCTTTTCAAGTTTAGGAGGAAGCTCGCAGTTTGAGTGGCCTTAGGGGACTCGTTTTACCGCTGTACCACAAAGAAGAGGTTTTGTTTCCCCCTGATCAAACATTAAAGTTCATCGTTGGGTCACTGAGGAGATGAAAAATGATGTATAATATGATTATTATAAATAACTTTGAATGTTCTTGAAGATTAGATTTATAAAATGAAAATATCTAGACAAAACCTTGCTCATTATTTTATCATTTGTATTTTATCATTTGTAGTATATCCTTCCTTCCTTTCGGCTCCTCGGTTCACTGGTACATTAATCACATCACCTTTTACGTAAGTAAAGAACATATTCGTTGTTAATATCATATCCTTCAATAGTTTTCCTGTAGTATCATTATTTTTGTTATAACCTTTGTGTATTTTCACTGCATTTTTTTCTTGAACCATCTCCAGTTCTTGAGCTCTGTGCTTGTTTTGGATTGATGTGAAAAATTCCCCACAAAAGGATTAGCTATAAACTCCATTCACCAAGATAATTTGAGGAAGTTTAAATATCATACTACTGTATGTAATGGTGTATTCACGTTTATTTGGTCACGAATTAGGCCCATTTTGGTCCTGATGTGGACTTAGTTCGGTCTTGTTCTAACACTTGTTTTGCCCTGATCCTGCGCAGGTTTAGTTTGGGGTTTAGTCCTGGTGCAGTCCCAAATTTGACATGGTGAATGTGCAGGTGTGAACACAGCCTTTATATTTCCTGTGTCATGATCTGATTGTTCATATGGCACTGAGCTTCTTTTTCAAGTGATGAAATAACAGACTGGTGTGCTCTTGGAAGTGTGAATGAACGCATAACATACAACATCTTGCATTCACAACCACAATATCAACCTGTTAGAAATTGTGGAGGTGAGAAAGGAAATTCCCTTGCAATGCTGTTCGACATACGCTGTGCCAGTTTAGTCCTATATTTAGTCCTATAGTTACATCAAAGACTGGTTTAGTCCTTGATTAGAGTTTAGTTATGTTATTGGTTTGGTACAAGTTTGCAAATGCTTCAGTCCAGGGTCTAAGACATGATTTTACCACTCCCTGTCAGCCCATGGATTTGACCTTCATACTCATAGTATTCCGTTATATTATTACTTTACTGTAGATTCTAATTGAGTGTAATTTAGGTGGCCTTCACTTGCACATTCACCATATCAAAATTGGGACTAACCCAAGACTAAATCTGATACCAGACATGAACTGGAACAGGAATAAACCAAGTCCATGTCAGGACTAAAATGGGCCAAATTTATGACAAAAATAACCATATGTGTAAATACATGCTTGCTTCTGGTTTAGTTGGTCTGGTTCTGGTTTGGATTTTTCTTATAGAGGGTTTGTTCCCCGCTCGTCTCCACGGAGAGGTTACTGCTTGGATTGGAATGTTCCACAGTAAAGCATTAAACTATCTACCTCAGTCTCATTTGATTAAAGGTGTTTTTATTGCTCACAAATAGCTTGAATAACATGCATTTTTTTCTGTGAGCAAGTCGGCTCACAGAAAGCTATAGGCTAAGTTTAATGTCTGTCTGTGGAACATTCTAGGCAAAGTCAAAACTCTGCAGTGCTCTTTTAGGGTGCGTTTATACTCCTTCTTTGGTCCTAAATTGATGATGTGGATGTTTCGGTCCTGTGCCGGTCTTTGTTTAGTCCTGATCTAGTCCGGGTTTAGTCTTGAGTTTCGTGCCAATTTTGCTGTGGTGAATGTGCGAACGCCCCTTAGACTCTTCACTATCTTCACTAGCTTTTTAATGTACATTACAACCACCAAACAATTCCTGTTTCTATCTACAGTTCAGCGCATGTGCTGCAAAACCCCTGCACTCCAGCTTGTATTCAGTGGACTGTAGCCTGTTACATCCATACTCCTGTGTGTGATGCTGAGAGCAGAGGAGCTGAGGATGAGGCTCTAAATATAGGATCATGTGCAATTTCTGCTGCCTGAACAGGATTCACCCAACCCCAGCTCTCTGTCACAGAAACGAGCTGAAGGGAAGCCCCAAAGATTCACATTCAATTCCTACTTTATGCACCTGACGCTGATGAATAAACAAGTCAAAGTATTCAGAAAGACAATGAAGGATCATTTAAAAGCAAAGAATGAATTTTGCTCCAAACCACAAGCTTTTACTGACAAATGATGCTATTGCGGGTGATGTAAACCACAAAATCAACAAAACAATAATAAAAAAAGATCAAAAATGTCTATTAATATACCCTATAGGGTCAAATCCAAATAGAGCAGCTCTGCACTGTTATGTAGCATTTAAAGGGGACATATTATGTAATTGAAAAAAAATTTTTTTTTACAGCTTTTAAAACATATAACATAACGGAATTCCCTCGTCATTTGTTTACTCATATTTGTATTTTGGTAAATTCGTGTTTGCATTGTCCTTCATTCGAGGCTTAGGGGCTCCAAACATTTCAGTTTTCACCTACCCCATATCCCTACCCTTGTCACATTTCTACAATATAAGTAAATCTCCTGCTTGTTAATGCACTATTTAAGAGAATAGAGAAATTATGATGTTTTCTTTGGGGATGGAAAACAAATCGCTTTTTTATCAAATAACAAATTTCACCAACAATGTGTCATTAGCAGTTTTTAAAAACATTTAAAACATGAGAGCCTTTGAAAATGGCGTTGAATGAAACACAAATCTGACAAAAATACAGATAACACATTGGATAATCGCAGCATTAAAACCAGCTCTTGTCTGTCGCTTCTGAAGATGTCAAGTATCTAATCTGTCTCTTTGGACTGGCATCTCTGGACATTATGACACCTCATTATTCACAGGATTCTTTGCCGCAGCTACAGCCGATTAAAATAATTACTCCCACGCATTAGCAATGATTTTTGAATCTCATTTACTCATTGTAAAAGGAGAGACGACCATCACAAGAGCATGAGGTAGTCCCGGGGTGAGGTGGATGGTGTAATTGGAGTAATTGGACAAATTGTGCAAAGACAAACCTGCCACAATAGGGAATAATTATGGGCTGTTATAACAGCAGCCGGTCGGTCACGGAGATCATGGCGAGGTCTGATTACATGAGACCACAAGGAGGAAGCAGAAATGAGAAATTTAATCGGTGGTCCCACTGCCCCCGACTGATGGCTCAGGGTCCTGCTGTTAACGCTAGCATTGTATTGCTCGGATAGATTTTTATTACAAGATTATGATTTAGGCCTGTATAGGTTGAGTTACACATCATGAAGAGTTCGATTGAAAAAACAGATAAGTGCCATTTGGAAACAATGGCAAAGGCTTAGAATCAATGTTCTTTTTTTTAATTCAAACAAAATAAACACAGAAAAAGGAACATAACCAGAGAGCAACTCTCTCCATTTTCAAATTAAGTCTGAATGTAGTTTCCCCCATTTGTCTAATGCTGTTACTATCTCAGTCCAGTTTTAGATTGTTGGCTCAGTTTGTGTCATCCATTTTTTAAATGATGGCCCCAAAAAGTGCGCTGGAGAGATATTCATTTATTATGTCCATGGCAAGAGTTTAAGGCCCAGATACATAGTTCTGAAATCCAGTGGGATGTCTGTGACCAAGACTTTTTTGCGACAAAACACGTGATAGTGGTTTGCCTCCTGGCTGCCACAGTTTTCCCCGCAGTCAGCATTTCCCTGTGAATATATAATAAATATATAGTAGAATGGTTGTCCAGATTGTTATTGCAGTTATAGTTAGATAGATATTATTCCCCTTTATGATTTATATGCCTTATTAAAAATAACAAATGCCAAAAAAAGGATTTCTGAGGACAAACGTTCAGAGATATCTGTTTTTACAATTTAACCCAACAGTGTCTCAAAGAACTAGAAGAAAATAAAGCAGATATAAAGCAGTTATAAAGAAAATAAAGC
Organism: Eucyclogobius newberryi; assembly: GCF_026437365.1. Classification (NCBI taxonomy): domain Eukaryota; kingdom Metazoa; phylum Chordata; class Actinopteri; order Gobiiformes; family Gobiidae; genus Eucyclogobius; species Eucyclogobius newberryi. The sequence goes on from NW_027315787.1 coordinate 108,111, forward strand.
AGACATTATTATATTTTTTGTTCACTTTACAAGTAATATAGGACAATTACTTTATTTTAAGTATAAAACACATGCCTATACAAGAAACACAAATCTAACTTCATGCGTATACTGTTAATGATACTTAAGTAAAAGTGAAATATATTGTGTTGAATGAGGATTCATTAGTCCGACTCTTACTAATCATCTAGACTATTTACATAATGAGAAATAAATTCCCTTGGAAATATTGTCTCATAGGCTCTGTGTTGTGAATTTATATTTTATCATATACAAGGCTACATTTGACTTGCCTAATAGCAGGAATAAGTTGTAGGGAAATTAGTAGTAATTAGTAAAAATAGGCTACTACAGAAACACGAGCAAAACAATCTCTCAAGTAGGTTAAACGTATCCCATATGAAAATACTTTTAGGGTAAAAAAGTTAAAAGTATTTCACTCTTAGATAAAGCATCATATGTAGTGATCTTGATAAAGTATTGGGCAGATGGGATTTTATTTTCAACAGAAGGAATGGAATAAATGACTCAAACTCAACCAATGAATGCAGAATGCTACCATGAAAGTGCAAAAAGTACCCCTCAGCCAATTCAGCAGGTTTCAAACAAGAAAAGTACTTTGTACTTTCAGTCTTAATATTGCGGTGCAGAAACACAGATACCTGCTCTCAAATGTAGTGAAGTAAACATTAAACATATCCACTGTAATATTTACTTAAAGCCTTAAACACTACAGCTTACTGCCTGTAAATGCAGTAGGCCTTCTTTCACTTTTGTATTGTATTAATTTCCACCACTGCCTAATGGCTATTGTCTGTGCTAGACAAACTTTATTGATCCACAAGGGAAATTACGAACACAGTAGCAATATTATAACAAAGAGCAGAAAAGTCAATAGTAATACAATTTTTTAAATGCAAACATTTGTGTCTAATAAGGTATTAATGTTGATGCACAGAGGCTACAAGTAGAATACAATAAAATATTAAATTAAACACACAAAAATTAAACAAGAGCCTATATCTCTACAAGAGCTGTGGTGCACAGAAGAAAATGTAATGGTGACTTTGGTTCTTTATAAATATAACAAAGTGCTCTAATATAGTGACTATTATTCCCAGTATAAATCGATTTTTTTTCCCTTGACGGACAGCGACATCTTGTGGCTGCGTTCTCAAAATGAAATAAAACCACCAGAGGTCGCTGTGACAAAACACAGGCTCAAACCTTTTTATTCTCGTCCGGTACCATGTGCTCCCTCTTCCGGTTGACGTCTGTTCGTGTGGCAGGTATTATTTCCCCCGAGTTACTGTTGTAATCTTCATCAATCTTCAAGTTCTAAACATGCACATCTTAATTCAGCTGGATAATTTAATGCAGATGTTTGCTCACTACATTAACCGCTCGAAATTGTGGACGATGAATGCTTTTAACACCCTATATATTACGTTTAACGTCAGCTAAAGCATAGCAGCTAAATCACCTGCCTGTCCATTGAAATGTTATATAGTTTTCCATGTTTGTATTTTTTTTTGTGTGATTTCTAACATAATTTGATACTCTATTTAGGCGAGTTCTTTATAAATGTATAAATCCTGGTTATTGTTTCATGTCAGTTAGCATTAAAACTTGACGATCGACTATGCTAAATGTTTCCCTCTTTTCCGCCCAGATTAACCAGTCTTCAAAATGGCAAAGTCAAAGAACCACACGTTTCATAACCAGGGTAAGTGGCTGCCATTAAATAAATGTTGTCTAAAATGTCCCTTTTGTGTTTGATCAAATGTTTTTTTGTCTGTTCAGCCCGTAAACACCACAGAAATGGCATCAAGAAGCCCAGATCTCAGCGCTACGAGTCTCTGAAGGGGGTGTGTATGAATATGTGTGTTAAAGCTGCACTGTGGAACTTTTCTGCTTCGTGGAGATGTTAATGATTTACCTGGGATGTGCCATAGCATCATTAGGCAATTATTAGATTACAGGTACTTTGGGTGTTCATAAATAGAATACGCATTCTTGCTGAGGCCTCTTCACTGATATGACCTGTAACTTGGCCAGTTGGCGTTTCCTGCTTATTCTTATGGAGACTGACATGCTTAATGGCGCACAATAGGGCATATCCAGTAAAGACTAACGTTTCCGCGTAGGCCTGTCACAATAACACATTTTGAAGTGTTCTATTGCAACGGGAAACGACAAGATAAACGAATTTATGTAAATAATATTTTAAGATTAACTTCAAGAAGTGAAGAGCAGAGTTTAGTCAGTAGGGCTGTTAGCTTTTGGTCGTTGAATTGGTCAATGTAGTCTTATTTGACTTAATTTGTCAACTATTTCTAGCTAATGAACCTTTTATATTAACCACAGCAAGGAAAAGCCAGAGTGAGTTGGCTGGGTGATGGAAATTCTGAGTTTTGAGAGCTCTTCTAGCACTATGTCTTGCTCTATTTTAGTCAACTTATCGATGCAAAGGGCATTGGTCGATTACGGCGCAATGAGACCATATCGTATTATGGTCAGGGATGTTATTTGACAATCTACAGCTCAATTTACATTCTATAACGCAAACAGTACATATCCCCACTAATGTAAGTTGATATAATTATTGTGACTGGCCTTTTTTGTTTGGAGTAGTGAACCCTCATCTGAGAAAGTTACATGCTCTACTTGTCATAGTTCATTTAAAAGGTCTTAAAAAGTTGTCAGTCAGTGGCTTTCTAAACATTGTGCAGTGTCAGTATTTGGCATAGCTTGTGTTTTGGAGGAACCACAGCATTTTAATTTTATTGGTTCTATTTGATTGTAGGCAGTAAAAGCTTTGCACTTTTTGTGTGTAGAACTTGTTTTATGTTTAAGCTTGTTATAAATGTTAGTTCTCCATAATTGTTCCCTCAAAAGTGTTTTTCATGCGTGTGATACAAATTAAGTACCATGTGTATTTTCCTGGATAAGGGTGGGTGATATTGATAAATCTACAGTATACATTTTGTGTTTCAGCTTGAACTAGTCAAACAATATGTTAACCATGCATCAGGAAAGTGGAGAAGTGAATGTGTGAGACTCATATTACACAAAACATTAATAGACTAAAGTCGATATTCTAATTTTGCACTTATCCGAAACGTCAGTTGCATTAAGTTTTTGATACATATCCCACCTCTAACCTGTAGATTGACTGTTTGCATATAAACAGTTTGCAATAAGATAAGATAATCCTTTATTGTCCACACATGGGGAAATTTCATTGATACAACCTAATCTAGTCATATCTGAGTTTTGATCATTAAACTATTTATTTGACCTTTTTTCTTAAATTTTCTTGTCTTGCTTAAAGGTTCAGTGTAGAGCTTTTTTAATCTTTTGAACTTTGCCAGTGTTGAGCAGCAGGATGGGCTTTTATTTAAAGAAAATTTGCAGAACAATACAAGCCACCTTTTTAAAAAAAAAGTCCTTTTTTCCCTTAATTTTTTCACTGGGGAAAATTTTAAAGATTCTATAATGTATTTTGTGTAATGTTTTTTTCTTCTGTTTTTCTTCAGGTGGATCCTAAGTTCCTGAGGAACATGCGTTTTGCCAAGAAGCATAACAAGAAGGGCATGAAGGCTCAGAATGCGCCTCCTGCTCCTGCGGCCGCCGCACCTGCTGTCGCCCCGAAATAAACTGTTTTCCCCTCTTTTTGTGTTAATAAAGTTATGCTTTGTTGACCATTTCTGTGTCCGGAATAATTCTATGCCTAAATCTGTCCAGTCAGCTTGAATAATGTATATTTAAAAAAAAGATTAAAATTAAAAACAAAACTATGCAAAAGACACGAGTGGCTGATGCTAATCTGGCATTGATTATATTTTAAGTAGTATTGTCCTACATTTATTCAGCTTGGTTTCTTCAAAGAGGCACATAAGGTGACTAAATTTACTTGCATTGTATAAATGTTCTCTTCTGTTACTGGGAGTATGTCAATTATATTTGTAAGAACAAATATGTACTGTCCCGTGTCAAGAATGTAGAGCAGGGCTATTACACTTAATTTTCCAGTGTACAACACACCACTGTAACACCATAAATATATATAAATGGGTGATATATATTATATATAATAGTGGGTGATATGATTCAATCCTTTTGTTGAATAAAGTTTTGTAAAGTTATGTTTTAATGGTTGTCTGATGCAGCTAGAGAACTGGCCTGACTGTTAAGTCACGCCTGATTATAGTTTGTTATTTTTTGTTCAAACATAAAACTGAAGCGATAATATGAAAATTATTCACATGTGTGGGCGTGCCTCTCTGACGCTGTACGTCACTGCGTCACTTCCGCTGACGGTGACCACAGTTTGCATCATTCTGGGAGCCGGACTCAGAAACATGTGAGTATTTCCATTGACTCTAAACTGTCCAAGTGAAAGTCATTTCGCGCTCAACGTTCACCGACATTTTACTGCGATTGGAAACAAATAAGCGTCTACTTTGTCATTGTGTAGACGTTGCTGAAGTCGCAGCATATTCACATTATTTTACCCGGTTAGCTTGAGCGGCTAACAACAGCTGCCTTCATCCTGAGAGAAGTGAACTTGAATTTGTCTTGTAACTTTTATAAAACGCTTTGTCTTTGCTGATGCCATGGACAACAGTTATATGAACATATTGGCTCATAGTTCAGACTCTCTTTGGACTTTTGTGTTCAGTTTAGATTTTTAGTTTAGAAATCAGAATCAGAAAAGGTTTATTGCAATTGTCAATGAACAGAATTCACAAACATAGGAACTTGCTTTGATGATTCGGCGCAACATAACACAATGAATAATGATAAAACAACCTATATAATATCAAAAAGGGCATGCATTAAAGAAAAACTCTTTAAATCTGCTATATGATAAAAATAGGCTTACTTTGTACACAATTTACAGTTGTGCAGAAAGTGAACAGTGCAGTGAGTGACTGATTAAATTCGTTAAAGGTGTTTAGATGGGTACATCAGAAATTTACTGTTGATTTACACCATCAGGAAGGTCATGGTAACCAGAGTGTAATACTTTTGGAATAGTTCAGCCAAAAAGCTGTGACCTCTGACCTCTGCTGGCCAGTGGTCAGTTCTGCTGCTGTACAGGGGAGTGGTCACCTGTGTGTGTACTGTGTATACAACCACCATGGAGCCAGTCGGTGTTAATGGATTCATTCATCTGACCACATCATATTATTTTGTGATATGTCAAAAAGTTATTGAAGGGATTTCATTAAATGTTGATATGTTGATAAGTTCTAAATGTATTAATTAAGGAGGTAACAGTAATATATCTGAACTTTCTGGGCATGTATTTTCACTACAAATCTTACAACCTGTATAATTTCATACGGTTAGTGCAAACAACAAGCATTTTGAATGAGGCCATTCAAATATTTCTGACCCGACAGCCGACGTGGACCTCCCGGGAGCAGATGCCTCGACTAGACAAGCAATATTTTGACAGCCAAAAAAAACTTCACCGTAATCAATTTTCATGACTCCTCACTGCATAAATGTAATAGTAATACAAGTATTAATATAAAATTTCACAAACTTCTTATTTCTGTGCAGACACCATGGTGGAGCGAGTCCCTGAGAGCATCAATTTTCCCTCTGAAGAGGAGAAAATCCTGCAGTTTTGGAATGAAAAAGACTGTTTCCAGGAGTGTCTCAAACAGGCCAAGAACAGGCCAAGGTACAGCTGTTTCACTGCATTAGAAAATAAGCTTTGACCTGAGCATGTTTTGCCCTTTTATGGAACGCTTAATGTTCTTGTTCTTCTTGCTCTTCTTGTTAGGCCCGAGCCCCAGCAGGGCGGAGGGCCTATTGCTCCCGCAACGCTGCCGAAGGCAGCGTTGCAACTGTCTGACCAAACATGCGGGCGCAGCCCGCATGTTTGGTACCCTGTCGCCCCTGGCAAGTACAGTGAACTAGCCCATGCCGAAGGCATGGATCATGCATACTTACTCCTGCTATGACAGAAATAGTCAACAATTAGTGAATGGGCGTAGCCCATTCACTAATTGTTGACAACAGCAGCGCGAAGCGCTGCATTCCTCCAAAAACCCTCCTGGCATCGTCCCGTACGCGAGAATCCATGCCGCAGGCATGGGCCATGCTTGTATCTGCTCAAATTAATGGAAGTCTATGGGGAGTGGGCGGGGCATCCCGACGGAATAGGGAGTGACAAGCGCGTAAGCGCTCGTAATGATGATTCCACCCCATGGCGGCATCGGGAAGGCTTAGAGCTTTCAAACGATGTATAATTTGTTGTTATAGTGGAAACGGCTATATTGTTTTTGCTAAAAATATTATTATTTTTATTAGGCCCGAGCCCCAGCAGGGGGAGGGCCTATTGCTCCCGCAACGCTGCCGAAGGCAGCGTTGCAACTGTCTGACCAAACATGCGGGCGCAGCCCGCATGTTTGGTACCCCGTCGCCCCTGGCAAGTACAGTGAACTAGCCCATGCCGAAGGCATGGATCATGCATACTTACTCCTGCTATGACAGAAATAGTCAACAATTAGTGAATGGGCGTAGCCCATTCACTAATTGTTGACAACAGCAGCGCGAAGCGCTGCATTCCTCCAAAAACCCTCCTGGCATCGTCCCGTACGCGAGAATCCATGCCGCAGGCATGGGCCATGCTTGTATCTGCTCAAATCAATGGAAGTCTATGGGGAGTGGGCGGGGCATCCCGACGGAATAGGGAGTGACGAGCGCGTAAGCGCTCGTAATGATGATTCCACCCCATGGCGGCATCGGGAAGGCTTAGAGCTTTCAAACGATGTATCATTTGTTGTTATAGTAAAAACGGCTATATTGTTTTTGCTAAAAATATTATTATTATTATTATTATTATTATTTTTCTTGTTCTTCTTCAGCGCTTTGATCTCTAATTTGACCCCCTGAACATGCTCAAAAACTCACCAAACTTTGCCCAAAATTCAGAATCGGCGAAAAATTTTATTTTTTCTGGGCCATTTTTTTTTTCGTTAAAAAATGGCGCGACAGCGCCACCGACAAAAGTCAAAATACATTGCGCCTATGGGAGACGCCCCGAGGTCAACTTTGGCGTAAAGCTACGAAATTCGGGACACGCATTCCTCTCGTGAGGATAAACAAAAAAAATCATTGTGGCCACGCCCCCAAACTTACCCTATGGCCGCCATCTTCCTTTGAAAATGAAAACAAGCTGAGTTAGCCATTTTGTTTACGTCAAACTTTGACGAACTCCTCCTAGGGCGTTTTGCCCACCGACTTCAAAATCGGCGTACGTCCTCTGGACAAGTGGGGCATCTAAAGTTATTCAATTTTTTGAGATACCTTTTACGGTCTGTGTGCGGCGCAGCCGCAAAGTTGGACAACTTATTTTGGAATATTGCAGGTCTAAAAATTGCTCCCATTTGATCAAAACCAGTCCGATTAGGACCAAATTTGAATCAGTTGTTAAACTTTCTAGTTTGGACCAGTTTAGGCTGACAAAATTGAAATGGCCGCGATAGCGCCCCCTACAGAGTGACCTTTAAATTAACATTGAAGGTCAAAAATTAGTTTTACCAAAATTGTCTAAACTTTACCCAAAATTCTATTTTGCCGTCCCGATCACAAAAGCCAATCACAAAAATGCCTAAATTTTTACGCCGTAGTCGTAGCGATGACAGAAACCTCCCATGTTATCCCTATGGGAAAACCACAAAATCTCTCAAATTACCACATTTTTATGTTTTACACTTTAACGAAGTCCTCCTAGTGCGTTTTGCCCACCAACCTCAAAATCGGTGTACGTCCTCTAGACAAGTGGTGTATCTAAAGTTATCCAAATTTTAAGGATAACTTTTACGGTCTTTGTGCGACGGAGCCGCAAACGTTTCCCAGAATTCTGACTATTTGGCCTTCAGAGTGGCCTATAAACAATAGAGTTTTTCCAAATGACATGATATTTTGAACAAAATTCTAATTTGCCATCCTGATCATAAAAGTATGAGAGCCAAAGTCATATTTTGTACGGCGTAACCGTAGCGATGACAGAAACATCCCATGTTATCCTTATGGGAAAATCGTAGAATCGCTCAAATCACCACATTTTTACGCTTCACACTTTAACAAACTCCTCCTAGGGCGATTGTCCGATCAAGTTCATATTTGGAGAATATCATCTACACAAGCGGGGCATCAAAACTTACCCATATTTTGATTCTAAGTGCTACGGTCTCTGTGTGGCGGACCCGCAAATATATGTCAGAAATGGGAAAACAGCGAAATCTCTAAAATCACCACATTTTTACGCTTCACACTTTAACGAACTCCTCCTAGGCCGATTGCCCGATCAAGCTCATATTTGGGGAAAATCATCTACACAAGCGGGCCATCAAAACTTATCCATATTTTGATTCTAAGTGCTACGGTCTCTGTGTGGCGGACCCGCAAATATATGTCAGAAATGGGAAAACAGCGAAATCTCCAAAATGACCACATTTTCACGCTTCACACTTTCACCAACTCCTCCTAGGCCGATTGCCCGATCAAGCTCATATTTGGGGAAATCATCTACACAAATGGGGCATCAAAAGTTATCCATATTTTGATTTTAAGTGCTACGGTCTCTGTGCCGTGGAGCTGCAAATATACTGTCACAAATGGGAAAAACGCCAAATCCTTGAAATGTTCACATTTACGCTTCACACTTTAACAAACTCCTCCGTGGGCAATAGCTCGATCAAGCTTTACTTTGGGAAAAATCATCTACACAAGCGGGGCATCAAAAGTTATCCATATTTTTATTCCAAGTGCTACGGTCTCTGTGCGGCGGCGCAGCAAATTTGACTGACACTTGTGTTCATTTGCACTGGATTGGCCATGTCCAATGTGTCGCCGTCTGTCAAGTTCTTTTTTTATTCAACACACAATAAGGGCGCCATCTTTATCAAGTCGAAAGCGCAGAGTCGGAAGGCCGGCGGCCCGCGAGGGCCGTTGGATGCCGCTTGCGGCTTTAATTTTTCTTGTTCTTCTGCTTTTTGATCTCTAATTTGACCCCCTGAACATGCTCAAAAACTCACCAAACTTTGCCCAAAATTCAGAATCGGCGAAAAATTTGATTTTTTCTGGGCCATTTTTTTTTTCGTTAAAAAATGGCGCGACAGCGCCACCGACAAAAGTCAAAATACATTGCGCCTATGGGAGACGCCCCGAGGTCAACTTTGGCGTAAAGCTACGAAATTCGGGACACGCATTCCTCTCGTGAGGACGAACAAAAAAAATCATTGTGGCCACGCCCCCAGACTTACCCTATGGCCGCCATCTTCCTTTGAAAATGAAAATACGCTGTGTTAGTCATTTTGTTCACGTCAAACTTTGACGAACTCCTCCTAGGGCGTTTTGCCCACCGACTTCAAAATCGGCGTACGTCCTCTGGACAAGTGGGGCATCTAAAGTTATTCAATTTTTTGAGATACCTTTAACGGTCTGTGTGCGGCGCAGCCGCAAAGTTGGACAACTTATTTTGGAATATTGCAGATCTAAAAATTGCTCCCATTTGATCAAAACCAGTCCGATTAGGACCAAATTTGAATCAGTTGTTAAACTTTCTAGTTTGGACCAGTTTAGGCTGACAAAATTGAAATGGCCGCGATAGCGCCCCCTACAGAGTGACCTTTAAATTAACATTGAAGGTCAAAAATTAGTTTTACCAAAATTGTCTAAACTTTACCCAAAATTCTATTTTGCCGTCCCGATCACAAAAGCCAATCACAAAAATGCCTACATTTTTACGGCGTAGTCGTAGCGATGACAGAAACCTCCCATGTTATCCCTATGGGAAAACCGCAAAATCTCTCAAATTACCACATTTTTATGTTTTACACTTCAACGAACTCCTCCTAGTGCGTTTTGCCCACCAACCTCAAAATCGGTGTACGTCCTCTAGACAAGTGGTGCATCTAAAGTTATCCAAATTTTAAGGATAACTTTTACGGTCTCTGTGCGACGGAGCCGCAAACGTTTCCCAGAATTCTGACTATTTGGCCTTCAGAGTGGCCTATAAACAATAGAGTTTTTCCAAATGACATGACATTTTGCACTAAATTCTAATTTGCCATCCTGATCATACAAGTATGAGAGCCAAAGTCATATTTTGTACGGCGTAACCGTAGCGTTGACAGAAACATCCCATGTTATCCTTATGGGAAAATCGTAGAATCGCTCAAATCACCACATTTTTACACTTCACACTTTAACAAACTCCTCCTAGGGCGATTGTCCGATCAAGCTCATATTTGGGGAAAATCATCTACACAAGCGGGCCATCAAAACTTATCCATATTTTGATTCTAAGTGCTACGGTCTCTGTGTGGCGGACCCGCAAATATATGTCAGAAATGGGAAAACAGCGAAATCTCCAAAATGACCACATTTTCACGCTTCACACTTTCACCAACTCCTCCTAGGCCGATTGCCCGATCAAGCTCATATTTGGGGAAATCATCTACACAAATGGGGCATCAAAAGTTATCCATATTTTGATTTTAAGTGCTACGGTCTCTGTGCCGTGGAGCTGCAAATATACTGTCACAAATGGGAAAAACGCCAAATCCTTGAAATGTTCACATTTATGCTTCACACTTTAATGAACTCCTCTGTGGGCAATAGCTCGATCAAGCTCATATTTGGGAAAAATAATCTACACAAGCGGAGCATCAAAAGTTATCCATATTTTTATTCCAAGTGTCACGGTCTCTGTGCGCTGGAGCTGCACATTTGACCGACATTTGTGTTCATTTGCACTGGTTAAGCACAGCATTGTACATGTCCAATGTGTCGCTGTCTTAGTTCTTAGACAATTGCGTTAGCGCCATCTCTGTAAAATGCAGAGAGCAGAGTCGGAAGGCCGGCGGCCCGCGAGGGCCGTTGGATGCCGCTTGCGGCTTTAATTCTTCTTCTTGTTCCTCTTGTTCTTCTTGTTAGGCCCGAGCGCCACAAGCTGGCGAGAGGCCTATTAATCTCGTAAGGCCGTGCGAAGCACGGCTGCGAAAGTGCCCACTTCCAAACACTCACTAACGCACTCCTTCACTCATGCACGCCCCGTGCATACTAATTAGTAGTAGGAAAATGGAACATTACCGTTGTAAACGGGCGAAGCCCGTGCAAAAGTGCGCACTAAACGAGCACTTTACATTGAGATGACGACCGCTTCGCGGTCGTCATCCCCATATAAAGCACTCATTTGCGCTAAGTAGCTCACGAATACGTTCCCCATCTCTTGCATGTTCCGTGCATATAAGCATGTAATGCAAAAATTGAACATTATTACTGTTTAGAGGGCCAAAAACACAAAGTGGGCGGAGCCCACTCAAAATTAACGAAAGTACCCGTCAGTGACCAGGACCCACACCATGAGGTAGAAAATGTATAGTTTATGATATTTGAAAAATGGGAAACATTGTTTCTTCTTCTTCTTCTTCTTCTTCTTCTTCTTCTTCTTCTTCTTCTTCTTCTTCTTCTTCTTCTTCTTCTTCTTCTTCTTCTTCTTCTTCTTCTTCTTCTCTTCTTCTTCTTCTTCTTCTTCTTCTTCTTCTTCTTCTTCTTCTTCTTCTTCTTCTTCTTCTTCTTCTTCTTCTTCTTCTTCTTCTTCTTCTTCTCTTCTTCTTCTTCTTCTTCTTCTTCTTCTTCTTCTTCTTCTTCTTCTTCTTCTTCTTCTTCTTCTTCTTCTTCTCTTCTTCTTCTTCTTCTTCTTCTTCTTCTTCTTCTTCTTCTTCTTCTTCTTCTTCTTCTTCTTCTTCTTCTTCTTCTTCTTCTTCTTCTTCTTCTTCTTCTTCTTCTTCTTCTTCTTCTTCTTCTTCTTCTCTTCTTCTTCTTCTTCTTCTTCTTCTTCTTCTTCTTCTTCTTCTTCTTCTTCTTCTTCTTCTTCTTCTTCTTCTTCTTCTTCTTCTTCTTCTTCTTCTTCTTCTTCTTCTTCTTCTTCTTCTTCTTCTTCTTCTTCTTCTTCTTCTTCTTCTTCTTCTTCTTCTTCTTCTTCTTCTTCTTCTTCTTCTTCTTCTCTTCTTCTTCTTCTTCTTCTTCTTCTTCTTCTTCTTCTTCTTCTTCTTCTTCTTCTTCTTCTTCTTCTTCTTCTTCTTCTTCTTCTTCTTCTTCTTCTTCTTCTTCTTCTTCTTCTTCTTCTTCTTCTTCTTCTTCTTCTTCTTCTTCTTCTTCTTCTTCTTCTTCTTCTTCTCTTCTTCTTCTTCTTCTTCTTCTTCTTCTTCTTCTTCTTCTTCTTCTTCTTCTTCTTCTTCTTCTTCTTCTTCTCTTCTTCTTCTTCTTCTTCTTCTTCTTCTTCTTCTTCTTCTTCTTCTTCTTCTTCTCTTCTTCTTCTTCTTCTTCTTCTCTTCTTCTTCTTCTTCTTCTTCTTCTTCTTCTTCTTCTTCTTCTTCTTCTTCTTCTTCTTCTTCTTCCTTCTTCTTCTTCTTCTTCTTCTTCTTCTTCTTCTTCTTCTTCTTCTTCTTCTTCTTCTTCTTCTTCTTCTTCTTCTTCTTCTTCTTCTTCTTCTTCTTCTTCTTCTTCTTCTTCTTCTTCTTCTTCTTCTTCTTCTTCTTCTTCTTCTTCTTCTTCTTCTTCTTCTTCTTCTTCTTCTTCTTCTTCTTCTTCTTCTTCTTCTTCTTCTTCTTCTTCTTCTTCTTCTTCTTCTTCTTCTTCTTCTTCTTCTTCTTCTTCTTCTTCTTCTTCTTCTTCTTCTTCTTCTTCTTCTTCTTCTTCTTCTTCTTCTTCTTCTTCTTCCTTCTTCTTCTTCTTCTTCTTCTTCTTCTTCTTCTTCTTCTTCTTCTTCTTCTTCTTCTTCTTCTTCTTCTTCTTCTTCTTCTTCTTCTTCTTCTTCTTCTTCTTCTTCTTCTTCTTCTTCTTCTTCTTCTTCTTCTTCTTCTCTTCTTCTTCTTCTTCTTTAATACATTGGCTTATAAATGCAAAGTAATCTGTTCTACTTGCAATGACCCATCATGTTGTTGCCAGATACACTTTTTATGATGGACCTCCGTTTGCGACGGGTCCTGCCTCACTATGGACACATTTTGGCTGGAACCATCAAAGACATCGTGACAAGGTTCGCTCATCAAAGTGGCTTCTACGTGGACCGTCGCTTCGGCTGGGACTGTCACGGCCTGCCAGTGGTAAATACAAGCTTTAGAAATGCGACGTTTAGACAAAACATGACTCATGCTATCAAATTGTGCTGCTCTAATCTTGTGTTGTCTCATCAGGAATATGAGATTGACAAGACTCTGGGGATCAAAGGGCCGGAAGATGTGGCCAAAATGGGGATCGCAGAATACAACAAACAGTGCCGAAACATCGTCATGAGATACTCCACTGAATGGGAGGTAAGTGATCCATCTGTGTTAATTTATATAGTTTTTGGTCTTTTATTTTCACAATGATATGCCTGTGTTTTATTTTGAGGTGTCTGTGAAACGCATGGGCAGATGGATCGACTTCAAGAATGACTACAAGACCCTTTATCCTGGTTCATGGAGACCGTTTGGTAATCTTAGAAGTTTTAAGTGTATTAAGCTTTTTGTTTGTTTTTGAGTTGCCAGTTTTGTTTAGAATGAATGTCCTTAATTATGTGCAGAGTCAAGATCATTTTAGACAATTGCATTAATATCCTTGTTATTACTATGTCTATACCCATCAATAAGTAATATCCATGTTAAATTGTATGGCTTTTTCTCCAATATAACTTAATAATGACAACAATAATCAAATTCATTCCATTAGTCCTTTTTTGCATTACTGATGATTAGTTGAAATGAGTTTCATTCTACATCTTATCTGACTTTTATTTATTTATTTTTTAAACTATTCTATTCATTTTTCTAACTTTTCTATCAATTTAATGTCATTTTTTTGGTTCCAGGTGGGTGTTCAAGCAGCTGTATGACAAGGGTCTGGTTTATCGAGGCGTCAAAGTCATGCCCTTCTCCACGGCCTGCAACACGCCTCTGTCCAACTTTGAGTCCCATCAGAACTATAAGGTAATCAAAATACAAACACAAAAACAGTTTAGCTCCCATTGTCGGTGAACAAAATGCAGAATCTATAGTTTTGCCTTGTGATATGGTGCAATATAAAACAATGAATAATGATGATAATGATAAAATGTAATTAATATGATGAAATAAAGGCATGCATAAAAATGGACTTTGACAGAACATAAATACAAACGTGTACAGTATGGACAGAACAACGGTGTGAAACTGTCAAATAGATGACTTATTATACATTTTAAGTATGAACATGCTACTAGTTTTGCATATTTTAAAGTAATGAGTGATTTATAATTTCTTATGAAGGGATTTTAATGTTTAGTGATTATTATGAGAAGAAACCTCATGATTTAACGATTATTCTCGATTGATACTGACCAAGAAATTCAACCGTGAAATGTCTTATTACTGTTTATCATTCAGAAAGTTTTATTTTCATAAAGCTGGTCGCACACTAGAAACATGTCATATAAAGGAAAGTTCATCTGATATTTACAGATGGTTTACGTTTTGGGAATATGTAGATTCATTGAAATGACTTAATTTTGCTTCTAAAATGATCATGATGATTCATTTTTTGTGTGTTGAACCAAATAGTCATCCGTACGAGTGCATTGCGATATCTCATTTTTGTTTGTCAGTTTGACATTAGATAAAGAACTCAGTTGATTTAACTGGTTTTGTTAGAAATGGTATCACATATCTGAAAAATGCAATTGCATTATTTTATCTTGCAGTATTATCCATATGTTTCTGATGTAGTCTATTCCTGCTTGCATCTGCTTTTCTTGCCCAAATGTTATGTCTGATGTAGTAAATTACACACTGGTTTCAATTGTCGCCTTTCCTTTGATGTTCAGGATGTGCAGGATCCCTCTGTGATAGTGAACTTCCCTCTCCTGGAGAATGAGGCCGTTTCTCTGATCGCCTGGACCACCACTCCATGGACCCTCCCCAGTAATCTGGCTCTCTGCGTCAACCCAGAGTTTATTTACGTCAAGGTCAAAGGTGAGAAACATGGTTTAAAAAAAAAAAAAAATAAATACAAAAATTCATTTCAAACATTTCCTCAGGGCTACGGAGGTTAACATCAAATTATAGTGTCATGGTTACTGACGACAAAACAAACTACAGTGAAATCAATTGATTACCCCTCTAGATTGTGACCAACTTTATACATACACAAGCCTCCAAATAACGGGTCGGACACAGTCAATGACCGACACAAAAATCAGTTTTGACCGACTCAAAAATCAAGTCCCCGGACATACTGATCGACGCTAATTTTTCGGCGTAATATATTTTGAATTGGCAAAAACAGCGCGGTGAACAAACCCAAAGCGATTCCTATGCACAAACTGGGCGTGCTACACCACAGTCCACGATTATTGTTGTAGTTGTACAGCGGCGGAAGACAGCGGAGCGCATGTGAGTGCTGAGAAAATCATGGCAGATAAACACGCTGCCGCTGTCAAACACAAACCAAAACCAGCGATTGCAAGGCCACTCAATACAATCACTGTCAAGAAATGGATTGATGATGATCTTGCTAAGTTTTGTGCCCGTGACTGGCTAGAGCAGTCCTTCTCAAATAGTGGGGCAACACGTCGGGAGCGTTTGAGCATCGGACGCTTTGGACGCTCCACCATAGGGAAAGAGGGAGGGAAAGAGAGAAGAGGTAGTTCCAGAGTGTAATCTTACCTGTAAATGCTTTTTTCATTCTTCACAAATCTTTTTGTTGTAAGGAAAGTTTCAAGCCCCTCCCCCGAGCGTTACCATAATGCTTAAAGGCGCAATGGACGATTTTTCGGCGATTTGAGAACGCAGGCGGAAGTGCGCATGCGCACTCCCCCGTGCGGACTGATACAACACACACGTGCGTTGGTTTATTAGCGCAACGGCTCGCATCGCATCTCTCGTCTCCCGTAGATTTCATCTTCTTCTGAGTCAGCTCGAACTGTCTTTCTCCGTCTTCATTTTGTCCCATACACTGAGGGAACTATATTATGATAGATCAATGCGCTTAAACACGCGGAAACGTGGGGACGAGCTACACGCGGCTGCAGGTGAGCGGTAGGTGCGTTTTATGATTGATACGTGGCAGGACTATTCGGCAGTCCACGCCACGAGGAAATAAGACTAAGATTTGGGCAAAAAAAATCGTCCGTTTAACCTTTAAAAGAGCTACAATGAGGGGCCAATAAGCATACTTTTATATTATTTAATATATGCTGTATTAAAGAGTAGGGAAGTTAATTGTTTAAAAAAAAAACTATATAAATGTTTCCTTACTTTTTTTTGATAATTGTGAATAATCGTAAAATCGTGATATTTCTTCTCATGATAATCGTGACTAAAATTAATATTGTGACTTATATCCCTAATAACGAAACAAACAAAAGTCACCCAAAAGCTAATAAAACGAGGAAATATGAGGAAGTGTAAGTAGCACTTGGCTTCACTGTGACTCAGGTGGAGACGAGGAAAGACCGGTGTGTCTACTGTGTGTTCAAATGTTGGCAGCGACAGCATGAAGCCAAATGAACACATCAATAAAACACTTGTGACCGATTCAGAACACAAAATAATTATTTCAAGGCTTGCATACAAACTACTTCATACGGTATTTAAGTTCACGTTTTTGGAGTTTATATTCAATCACAAAGAGTTCTTTATGTTTCTAAAATGGTCACGTTTTAAAATTTGTTTTGTTTACAATTATATATTGTGACCTTAATAAACATGGTAAATAAATTTGATGAACAATCCTGACATCCTCACTCAGGGAATCTAGTATTAAGTATTTGTGAAGACTGAAGTTACAGCTGAAAGAGATAAAATTAATGTACCTAGTGCAGCAAGTCAAAATGTAATCTGGAACAACTAGTTTGATGGGCACACCTACATTTATAGGCTAACGTGATTTATTTTATTAATCGAGACCTTTTTTTCAAGGGTGACTCGGCACAAAGGGAAAGACTGCACACAAATCACAAAAACATACAAATAAGAGACATATATCACGTATAAGTCACATATAAGTCGTCCAAAGTATAAGTATAAGTGGCACCCCAGCCAAACCTATGAAAAAAGGTGCTACATTAATACGGGTACATTAATTTGAATTATTGATTTAGTTTACTTTATTTGCCATTTGTTGTCCAAATACCACACTGGAAAAACATGTGCAACAAGCTCAGCGTTCACAGCAAAACACCAACCACAGCCACACAAAAAAACAATGAACCAAGCCACAAAACACTAAAATAACCACTTAACTCTACTGCACACTAGAGGATTTTTGGCTCGATCTGCCTCTCCGTGAGTTCAAGAAGGCACGGCCCGAGCAGCGTTTCCTGTGAGTGATTATTTGTGGTGGCACTACTCATGTCTTTGGGGTCAGTGTGATTCTGTGAGGACTATTTATCGTGTCGCCAACCTCAGATTGTGAGGTTCCAACAACTTTACCGCAGCCTATCAGAGCAGCTGGAAAAGCGCCAGGCTCGGTTGCCTAGTGACAACTCTTAAACCTTGTGCAAACTTTTTCATTATTCATTGCTGCTGTAACAGGCTCCTTACCTCCACTGAATCTAGAGCACCCCTGTGTCCTTTTTAAGGCGGCTCACGCTCGGCCCGTGTCGTCGTGTATTTATTTTATTTACATTCTTCACTTGTAACAAATCTTTCCTGAAATCTGCAAGTGTGTGATGTGGCCGTGCTTCATGTGTGACAAATAATCGTTGCAAAATGTCCAAAATGTCTGTCAAACCTCGTGTCCCGTCTTGAAGTCACAGATGATTTTAAAGTCCTCTAGAGTGCAGCCGGCTTTAGACTCTGAATGAAAGAAAGATCAAAAGTGGCCAAAAAACATAATGTAAATAGTTAAAGTGCTGGATCGAGTTCTATATTCTCATCCTGAAACCCATGGATATCAAATGTCTACATACTGTAAATCTTCAAGGTTGCCTTCAAATTTCACCTGTAAAATGTAGATGAATGACATTTAAGCTAAAACAAGCAGTATATTATTAGCTTTACACAAACCTATCATTTTGTAATACTTAATCCTGCCTGACCTTGGATCTGTAAAATGCTATTATTTTGTCTCCGCAATTCCCATGTTGTGTCTTTAAGTACCCGTGAACTTTTCTAATGAGGTCATTTTAAAAAGTCCGTCCTTGTTCAGCCCCTGGAGACGGCTCTGGTGTTTTGGTGTTGCCCTCCCGCTGTATTCTTTTAGTCCCCCTTGTGAAAAACTGGTGGGATTTGTGAGAATGACCTAGATTTCATCCCAGTTAATCACTTCCCCGTTGGCTCCTGCAGGGTGCACTGTTGAAGCGCGTCTTGTCTTAAAGCTGGTGCTGCACTGGAGGCCTCCTCAGAATACTAATGATTTTTTTTCTATTTGTGCTCTCTCTCTCTCTCTCTCTCTCTCTCTCTCGCCCTCTTTATGATCCTCACTGGCTCTGAATCTATTGGTTATTCTGCTAAATGTCCCTTTTGGCTTCCCGTAGTTTGACACGCACCGGTTTCTGTCCTTGGGAACGCCAGCGGCCTTATTTGCTCGTCTCTTGTGTGTCTGATTTTGCGCTTTGTACACAAATCAGGTCGAGAGGAGTCGGCAAGTACGAGTGTCGTTTTCGTTGAGGCTCACTTGAGCTGCTCCAAGCTTGTCGTTACAAGCTAAATAGTTTGACATTCAAAAACATGGCTCCAAAAGTAGGAATGAAAGAAAATGAAATCAAATGCTATAAAAAGGACCTGGCATCAGTTTATGATTGACAAACAATAGATTGATAAATGGATACAATTAGAAGGCGTTGAAATTACTTCATAAAACGGATATAAATTATTGTTTCAAGAATTAATGAATGAATGCAAAGTGTAGAATTCTTTACCACACCAACTTTTATTTGCAAAGCAGTTGGTCAAAGTATCAAGTACTCAAGTCAGAATAAATTCAAGGTGACTCCACTCTTTTTAGCTTTATTATACATTTAATATAGTTTGATTTGTTATGTTTTTTCGTGATAAATGTGCTTATTTTATGAAAACACATGTCGCGTTCCTGTATTGTTCCTTGCACTTGATGGCCACGCCCCGTCACGTCTAGGCGGGATTCTGATTTAGAGGCGTTCAGTCATAATCCCACAGATGGTAGTTTCGCACTATTGGCTCCTCAACCAAGCACATTCACCAAATGTCTGAACCTGCGGTTCCTCTCATACTGGGCAGGATTACTATTGCAACAACACATCAGTAGGGTAAAACTAACCTGTCTCACGACGGTCTAAACCCAGCTCACATTCCCTATTAGTGGGTATTCATGTGACCCATAATGGAAAAAGCGGTAGAAAATGAATGAATAACTCAGTCTATTGATTTTCTTTTCCTCAGATAATGCCAATGACAAGACGTACATCATGATGGAGGCAAGGCTCAGTGCTCTGTTTAAGGCAGAGAGCGAGTTCACACTCCTGGACAAGTGAGTTCACAAGACTGCTCTTAATACAATGCAAGGCTGAACAATTTTCCCAAATGCAATGACTGGAATTTTTTTGTTTGTTTTCTCCCATGTTAAGGCCAAAATTAGTCTGGATTATGCTTGGTTTTGTCTCCCTAGTTTTCATTTCAACACAGTTTGTCTAATAATTTATAGCAGGAAATGTTTGCTTTAATATAACGGTCGATATTGCGGCCCTTATCACAATATTGTCCATTACTGTGCAGCTCTTCAAACTGAGATTTCAATTGTAATGCAATTTGCAGCCCTAATAAAATGGAATACATTACATATGCTGACCACTGGGGACTGTAGTGAACACAGAGCTGTACATAAGCTGACCACTTGGGTCAGTAGTGAACACAGAACTGTACATGTGCTGACCACCTGGGGCAGTAGTGAACACAGAGCTGTACGTGAGCTGACCACTTGGGGCAATAGTGAACACAGAGCTGTACATGTGCTGACCACTGGGGGCAGTAGTGAACACAGAGCAGTACATGTGCTGACCACTGGGGGCAGTAGTGAACACAGAGCTGTACATGTGCTGACCACTGGGGGCAGTAGTGAACACAGAGCAGTACATGTGCCGACCACTGGGGGCAGTAGTGAACACAGAGCTGTACATGAGCTGACCACTGGGGGCAGTAGTGAAGACTGAACTGTACATAAGCTGACCACTTGGGTCAGTAGTGAACACAGAGCTGTACATGTGCTGACCACCTGGGGCAGTAGTGAACACAGCTGTTCTTGAGCTGACCACCTGGGGCAGTAGTGAACACAGAGCTGTACATGTGCTGACCACCTGGGGCAGTAGTGAACAGAGCTGTACATGTGCTGACCACTGGGGGCAGTAGTGAACACAGAGCTGTACATGTGCTGACCACTGGGGGCAGTAGTGAACACAGAGCTGTACATGTGCTGACCACTGGGGGCAGTGGTTAACACAGAGCTGACCATCTGGGTAAGTAGTAGACACAGAGCTGTACATGAGCTGACCACTGGGGGCAGAAGTGAAGGTGCCAAACAAATAAACACTTCTCACCTTGTTATTTTTGGCTCTTTTACAGCAAACCTGCCATGGGCGTCTCCATGCTTGTTTTTCTTAGTGCAGTTTTTCTTTCTTTTGGGCCGATTCTCTTAACTGACGCTTAGTGGCGCCTTCTGGTGGTCATTTACCAGAACACAGACCTGACCTAGAAATGGGTATAAATATAAATTAAGCTTTTTTTTAAAGCAAACTATTTTCTGCTTTGGTTCATTGCGTCAGAAGTTTGACAAAGACTGTTCTAAGTTCTTCTGCTATTCCGACATGATCAAGTCTTTTACTTCTTTCCTATCGGGACTAATTCCCCCGGCTTCTCGTCGCTCTGCTGCCTTCAGGATTCACTGTAACTACCACCGAGTCCTGAACATTTATTGTCTGTTAAAAAATGGGCCCATAGCTTCATTTTATTACCAGCCTCCGTCCCCCTGGGTTATAGTCCATCTTCCAGAGTTGGAGACGGATGAAGTAAGTTACTGTTGGGATTTTTAGCTAAGCCTTATTTTACCACACACAACAGAAGCAAATCACCTCGCCAATTTCCCAGCTCAGTGGACAATGCCAGAGCCTATGCCTAGTGCAAAAAAAAATGCTATAAAAATAAATTGTACAAAGGTGGCGGCAGTAGTGTCATCCATGTACTGTTTGTAAGCTCTGGAAAACTCTGGCTTGATTTCTGCCCATTCATCCTTGTATTGGAGAAATTGAGTGGCTTTCAATGCGAAGCTTGAAAAATGTTTTAATCTGTACAAATCTTTTCTAGTGCAAGGACACACACTCCATTTGCAGGGACACGGGCGTATTTATTAATATTTATTTGTTCTTACGACTAATTTGTGACCTGAATACCGGTAATCATACTTATCAAACCTAATCATTTTGAGACCCCAGTCAACTCCCAAATGCTTATGAGTATAAGCATTTGGGAGTTGACTGGGGTCTGTTTACAATGTGAATTCTGCTCTTATACATATATTGCAATATAATCCCAATATTTTTTAGAAAAAATTGCTATCGTTTCCTTTACTCCAAAATTGTGCAGCCAAAAGGACAAACATATACCATTTATCAAACATACTGACATTTTTAAATATGTTCAATTATAAATGCACAATTGGCAAAACGATCAATATATTCATTGTATTTATAAAAACATACTGGGAAAAAATATTTAAATTAAGTTTGTAATTATGGTAGCTCACTGTAAAGCATTGTCCATTTGATCTTGAATGTAAATCTCATACATTTTGTACTAGAGTCTGTACCTTGGCCACAGAGAATAATTAACACTGAATGTATGTTTGATTACCTTAAACTCTTATTGTTCAAGGCAAATCAAACATAAATGCAATGTTAATTATTTGACATATTCAGTGGACCCTCGCTGTGTGAAGGAGAGGTTTCACAGCTCTTTCCTTCTGCTGCTGTCAGACTCTACAACAAACACTGTTCCAGCCTCATAATCATGTGCAATACTGTGACATAATGTCAATCATCCCTGTGCAATATTTTCTGTCCACATAACAGCTGTAAATAAGAGTGTTATTTTGATAATTTAGATTTTTTTTAATAAGTTATCTGTTTTTTATGATTATACTTCTGTAGCTAAACTGTGTTGCAACTTTGGAATTTTCCCATTGTCGGACAAATAAAGCTTATCTTATCTTATATTCACTGAGTTGATGATTTAAAATGGGTTTATTTCATGTTGAGTTTGTGCAGGTCATCGTTTAAAAAAAGTGACATATTGTAGAACATCATGAGCGATTATCATTTGTATCACAATATTGGGGTAAAATTGTATCACAGGGCCCTGTGAATCCCAGTCCTACTCTGGTTACTCAGCATATTTCAAAATAATAATTCAAATATTCTGTTGTAGACAATATAACACCCACCTCCAGTCCTCCTGTGCATTCGATATTTTCATAGGATTAGTATTTTCTGTTCTATTTGATTTCATTGAATTAATTAATGCAATACCTACCCTAATTCCAAAATATCTCTCCTTTTTCTTTTTAGATTTCCTGGTAAGGTTCTGAAAGGAAAGAAGTACAAGCCTCTGTTCCCGTATTTTGCCACGGTCAGTTCCTGTTCTTATAATACTACGATCTTGTGTAAATTGCTCTCTATCCATTTGTTTGGTGTTATATGCATATGTTCATTTAATCTTTCTAATTCAACATTTCTCTATTTATTTTTTCTCAGTCTGTTGAGAAGGGAGCGTTCCAGATTGTGTTGGATAATTACGTGAAGGAGGAAGAGGGGACGGGAGTCGTCCACCAAGCGCCGTACTTTGGAGCTGTATGTGACAGTATTGCTTCTCTGTTTTACAACATTTTAAAGGGCCTCCTGTGCTTTCTTACATTAGCTTTTAGCCGTGGTGTATTCCTGTTTTATTTGGGCTTTAACTGTCACCAGAGCTCAAAACGCTCTCTCCGACTCAGTCATTCTGATCTTTTCAATGCTCAAGTTCTCTTCACTCCTCGCAGCTGTTATGTAGGATAAAGTCTAGCCTCTCAGATTAACTCCTTCAGATTGAGATCAAATGGAAATTTAATCGTCTTAATTTTGAGAACATTGTCTTGTTTGCATTTAGAAAATGGCTGATATTTAGCGCACTATTTTTTATTTTAAACAGATTAGTGAGTTCAAATAGAAAAGATAATGATAATGATGCAACAAAAATGCATTTATCTGAGCTATACAGTTTTATTAAAATAAGTGAAAACTAAATCATTTTTTAACATTACTACAACTTGAAACAAATGAATGGGCATTGCTTGTAGATTTGGAAAACATTGGTATCAGATGGGGGAAAAAGTCAATATTGAAGCAACACTATCCTTAATATAGATACAGAAAGCCTGTTACCATGAAGGACATTTTCCCTTTAGTTTTACTGCGAGTACATCTCAAGCACTAATGATTTGATAAGGACCACCAAAGCGAGCCGGTCAACAGGTTCTACAGTAGATTTGAACCTGGACAGGTTAATGCAATTCTAACTATAAAAATGTTAATGTACTCCTGTGATAAATGTGGACTCTGAGATGGAGCGGGTCATTAGTAATAGCTCTGATGTCCTTCTCAAGGGCACGTGTGGCTCTGAGGCTGAAGCCACTGCAGATACTATAAACACAACACACATGGGATTTACTTGTGCTCATGTTGCTTTAGCACTTACCACCCATTTGAACACCTCAACATTTTTGACAGTAATTGGGGCTGTGCAATTAGTCAATTGTTAATCCAATTGAGATCCAATCATCAATGAACAGCTTTGTGCTTTTAATCGATAGGTCCACAGTCAATGTTCGGACTAATTAATTTATTTTTAATCAAAATCTGTGTTGTTTATGAAAGCCATATTTATGTGTTTTTAATTTGGAAAAAAAAGACAACAAAAACATATTCAAATTGTGATAAATCTATATCCATTACAGCCATTTTGCTCAAACATTAAGTATTGGTATTTAACTAAATGGATTTCTGGCTAAAAAGCATTAATAAGTTCACCAGGGAAAATATATTTATTTTTAATGATCAATAATTCAACAATGTGAGGCTACACTGAGCTAATTTATGATTATTTTAGACTTGTAGTTTAAGACCAAATTTTCTCTTTGTGTTACTTGATTAGTAGATTTTTATTTTTTCTTAAGATCTGAAATGTTGAAAATGTTTTATTATAGTGCTGTGTATATATACAAATCTACATCTGTATATTTTACACATAATGATCCTAGTGGAAGGCTCCTTGACCTGTTTCAAGATCGAAAGCATAAATATGGGACTTGCATTTTTAAATTATGTTGCCAAAGGTATATTTTTCAAGATAAATAGATTTAATGTGCCCAACGATGAATCAATCCTGCTTTGGACTGCCCTAACCAGCTATAATCTGTTGGACAAACACATTGGGAGAAGATCTACAGTGAGAGGAAAGGCCCTGACCTGAGCCTCACAGATTTAATGTTGTCATGACGATCTGTGAAGTGACCCTGATGCCCATACGTCTTCGGTTTGACGCGACCGAATACATTTACACGGCTGGGATTTTCATGAGCTGCTGTGACATGCCACTGGAGCTACGGACAACGCCACCAAACAAGGCCTTCAAATGAGTATCAAGTGCCACAGGCTTTAAATCATCATGTATGACTATATGCTAATGTTAACTGTTTTCCATTGTAATGATTTGATTGTATCTCTTATTAGAAACTATTTAAATATGGCATTCCAAACATAAACTAGATAGACTTTTAAACATTGCTTCTTTACACAAAAAGATACATTTTATTCTTCCAAAGAATATAGTTGTATATTTTACTGACAGAGGATTGGGTGTGCACTTCTTTTAAAAAGCCCCAAGCTTATCATTGACTCTTTGAAACGATTGGATCTCGGTTAGATTAATTTCACAGCCCTAAAACCAATGAAAGTTATGTTTTTTATATTTATTTTAAAAATATTTGTTATACCAGACACATTTATAGGCCTAAAGGGCTTCTTGAGTAGAGGAGAAGGAAAAAGCTTTCTGCGAAGGGTAAACGCTGTCAATCATGAACAAGAACCAAAATGGTATTGTTTGAAATTCAGTCTTTTGAGGATTTAGACGTAAGATGAAGTATATTATAAATGGTGTTTTGCTGCATCTCTCCCACAGGACGATTACAGGGTTTGTATGGACTACAACATCATCCAGAGGGACCAGGCCCCAATCTGCCCCGTCGACGCCTCGGGCTGCTTCACTCCAGAGGTCACCGACTTTGCAGGGCAATATGTCAAAGTGAGTGACACGGCAAACACTTGATCCTGAAATAAGAGCAAATGGGGCCTTACGTTGAAGCGACAAAACTTGTGTTTTTCAGGAGTGATTTAAACATCAGAAAAGGTTTCTTTAGCATTTGTTGTTTCATACATGTGTGTACTAACAGCTCTTCAAGGTGTTATTGCTTTGCCTGGAATGGCATTAAACAAATCTATTTTGCAGATAAAACATTTTTAAAAATGCATTCTTGCTGTGAGAAGGGTTGTTTTGCCATAGAGATTGACAAGTTTCAAGAAACTTTTTTCTATTGGGAATGTTTTTGGAAATATCAGTATCTGTCTGCAGTTGCAATCACTTTCACATTTTGTTTGATTTAGTTAGGAGAACCTCAATGAGATTAAACATGTATTAATGTGTAACGTGACCAAAGATGCGGCTCAATTCACCAATCATTTGGGACTAATCAGTGTTGTGATCATTGTTGACCGTTGTCCCACCCGACCTCATCCCGCATCAACGTGCGGCCAGTGTGAGAGCTGAAGTGTAGCATTCGTACATGGTCTGATCACTATTTCACATCAACGTGCTAAGACCAGGGCGTGTACTGGAGCAGTCCGGCCACTCACGCTGCAGCGCTATCTAATAAACAACCACAGTCCATGAAGTGTCCGTCACAATCTACTTTTGAAATATGTTCGAGCCAAGCGCTAGTTTCAAGGCTGTCTGAGAGATTCTTTACCGGGCAATAAAAAGTCTGGGTTGATTGAAGCGCGCAACAGTCTCAGCCGGTGCGGTGGACGAGAAACATCAGAACGGAAAAAAAGGTTGTTACTTGCCGCTGTTGCTAAAATGAGAGCTGCATCCTATACCCAAAAGAGCTTGCAAGTTAGCAGCTCGGGCAGTCGGGTTCGCGTTCAGAGTCCCTCGCCCTCAAGATGCCGTGGATCTTCTTATGATAGCCGCGGTCGCGCTGGTTACCGAGGCACTGCCGTCGAAGTGGGTACTGAAATTCATCAACACCATGCCAACGAGAAAGAGGAGATGCAAGAACTCAATGTCAAGTTTGCCGGATACATCGACAAGGTGCAAGCGCTTGAGCAGAGAAACGCCGCTCTCCAGGCTGAGCTTGCTTCCCTCCAAAGCCGCTACAAGGGAGGCCCCTCTAACATCGGGGAAGAGTACGAGTTGAAATTCAAAGAGGTGCGTGATCTGATTGAAACTCTGACCAATGAGAAAGGAGCGGCCGATATTGAAAGAGGCTATCTGGAAGAGGAAGTTGAAGTGTGGAGTTTGAAACTAGAAGAAGAGCTTGCACTAAAGGAAGAAGCTGAAATGATTTTGAGGGAGTTTCGCCAAGATGTCGACAACGCTACTCTGCAAAAGGCTGAACTGGAGAAGCGCGTAGAACAATTGGTGGCTGAAATCGAGTTCTTGAAGAAATTGCACGACGAAGAGGTGGCAGATCTGATGAAGCAGATTGAGGATTCAAAGATTACCGCGGAGCTGAATGGCGATAGGCCAGATTTGGCGGCCTATCTGAGAAATATGAGGGCTGAGATCGAAGCGGTCGCTGCAAGAAACGTCCAAGAGGCTGAAAAGTGGTACAAAAGCAAATTTGACACCCTAAAAGAGCACGCCGGCAAGCACGATGACCATATGAAATCAATGAAGGAAGAGATTAGCGTTTTCCAAAATCAAGTAACAGACCTGCAAAACCAAATTGATGGGTTGAGGGCAAGAAACGCTGCCTTAGAGCAACAGCTGGAAGACATGGAGATTGCACATCTGGATAAAGTGGGCGGATTTGAGAGCGTCATTGCCCAGTTAGAGGCTCAGCTGTGTGAGACCAAGCTGGAGATGACCAAGTACCTCCAAGATTACCAGGAACTTCTGCACATAAAGCTCAAGCTGGATGCGGAGATCGCTACCTACAGGAAGCTGCTGGAAGGGGAGGAGACGAGACTCGGGATCGCCAAAGATGCCTGAGGAAGCAACACAGAGGAGGATGAAGTTAATTGTTGTGCCTTTTTAGCTCCTTCTGTATTGAAAGCAAATATATTAGACATAACTTTAGGACTATTTTCATTACATCATACTGCTTGTTAATAGAGTTGACCAGAGAACATGTTCTCCTCAAAGTGAATTTGTTAGATGCAAGGTAAAGGGGGCAGTGTTGGGGGCCAAATCCTGATCTTGTGGGGTGTTCCTGCTATTTACTGGTCTTTATCTATCAAAAGTGGTCCTTTAGTGAATGCATTTGATCACTTTTAAGAGGCAAGTGGTCTTATTGTTATGCCTGATCAATGTAGAAGCATTTCTTTACCTATTTAGATCTTGCTTTATTGTTTTTTGAAGTCTGGACCTTTCTGCATGATGCCATACTTTTGCGTAACTCATGTCTATCCTGTCAATATCTACGAATCTAACAGAAATCAAATTTTCATTTTCCTTCTGTACCTACTTTACTTGCACAAATTCATTAGGTCAACTTGATTTCCAATGAACACCAAAGCATCTTTACCTAATAAAGATTGACGTGAATGCCTTCATTTCCCATCTTTTTTTCTGCTACATGACGTCCATCCTTGAGTCATTTACTTAACAACCTATAACTGATCCAGCCAAGGCAAAGATAATACACTATAAAAAGCTTAAAGAAGCCGTATGTAATTCTGAATAAAATATTGTATTACTATTATCATTATTTTAAGACTGGTTAAATTTACCCCTGTAAATTTAAAAGTCGGTAGTCACTATTTAGCTCCATTAGTATTCCATTAATTTTCAGGCAAGTGTGTGACTTTAGAACAGCTGGAACAGTGGCGAAGTGAAGCAAGGATGGACCACCCAATTATAGCTTACTTCGTGGTTGACAACAAATAAAATACTTTATTAGCTGCAGAGGGCATGCAGTGGTCTAATTTAGACCACTGCATGCAAAAAATCCACAAATTTACAAAAACAAAAGGTCCGATACCCCAGCTTCAAGTGTTAAAATGTGTGAATAATGCAAAATAAAGGAAATGTCTAATAAAAAAAAAAAAAAAAATCCTTGTGATGTCTTATGTATTTTTGTTCCCAAATTAAATAATTGTCACTAGTTTAGCCTAATGTTTGTAATCTCTCAAGAGCCTCTATTTCATAAATTTTATACCACTCTATTTTGTTTTGATGGCGCTGGTGATGAAGGGAAGTTGCCATAGATCCTCACATTATAAGTGCACTCTGATGTTTTAACGAGCGTGGGTCAGGCGTTGCGAAATTTTGCATTGGCGGAAAAAATGCGAACCCCCCTAGTAAAAGGTCACTGCCGTTTGCATAGCGCCATGTTGAGAATTAATATTTATGATTCTTTTGTTAAATTGCTTTTCAAGCTTGGTTGGAGGAAGATGAAATGTGACAACACGCATAAGGCTGATTAGCTGTTGAGGAAAAAAAATGCATGCTAAGCAGAATGGTCTACTCTTGTTAGATTTATCAAATGAGCTCATGGTGTAGTTTTTTTTTATGGTGTGACTGGATAAATCATAATCGAAAAACAAAAACGTTTAGTTCCTTTTGTGGCTGTCAGAAGTGATATTTACATGACTGAAAATGCATCTCATACTTGCCCTGGTTTATTCTTTATTATTGCGTTGATAACAAAAATTCGAATTAAAGATTATTTACTACTATTACCGGTAATTACTATGTTGACATCATGCCTACAATAACACACAAATTATACAAAGAGAGCTGCCAGGCAAGCTGATGTTATTTCTAACAGAATAAAATATGTGCAAAGTTGAATAAATGAAGCCTCGATGCTCCTCGCAAATTCAAGGAGTTGAGAAAGACAACTGCATGTCCCTGGGCTGTGTACTCCTGCTTTAAGCCCAAAAGTACCCAATGGGATTAAGGAGTGTCATATCTAGAATGTGATGTAGTTGTCAGTGTAATTTAATTTACTATGAATCATCATTTTGCTATTAAGAATCTGCACCCAATAAGTTAAATATTATTGATGATGATGATGCACTTTTTAAATTGTATGATTACCGGTATGTTAAAAACTAAAAAATTAAAACCTTTTAGCCCTTAAAGCAAAATAACAATATCAAACAGTGTATCACAATTTTCATTAAATATTTTTGGTATAAATTAAAAATGTTCCTGCTTACTGCCAAGCTAATTAACTTAAGTCGATAACCCCATATCCGAGTAGAATACTTTGTATGTATTTTTAACATGGCCACTGGGAGTGTTTTTTAAGTGCATGCCTCTCTTCTGTGTAGGATGCTGACAAAAATATCATCAAGTGGCTGAAGGAGCATGGGCGTCTCGTCAATGCCAGTTCTTTCAAACACAGTTACCCATTCTGCTGGAGGTAAGACATTCACACAGGACTATAATAAAACCGCTGCCTCCCAAGTCCCAAAATAAAAGTTGAAAATATATTTGTGTTAGTTCTGCTTTTTGGATTGTATATTTACAGCCGTGTCTACACCAAGGGAGACACCAGTGTGACTGCCCATATATTTAACATAGTACATTTCTATTTTCACTATTGTGATGAATGTCTCATCTTTCAAAGCACAGCCACACAAAATTGCTTTTAGTGACGAAAACCTCATCTTGAAAGACTCTAAATGTAATGCCATTTACTTCTTCTGACCTAGGCTTAATCTAATCTACCAGACTTAAACCACCAGACATCATCTCTAAGATAAAGTACCGGTAATCATATTTACCATGAAAATACCAGTGGTGGTATCACACTTCGATAGCACTTTAAAATCCATTTCACAAAAGGCCATTGGCATGATGATATCCATTGGACTTGCCAATATGTCAGTGGTGATAAATGTCAGGTATTGTGCTGTGGTTTTAAGTAAAATATTAGTTTGTAGATTTTCTGTACACACTTGTTCCCTGAGGAGGAGCATCCGTGCAGTTTGTCAATAGATGTTTGTTGTCTCCGCTTAAAATCAATGCAGAGCCAGTGTGCTGACTTACACATAACCTCAGCCCACATTATCCCACGGTAACTAAAGATTCTTTATGGAGAGCAAGATACTAGTAGACATTATGTAGCCAGTTTGTGTGCTGGATTACAGTTATATACTCACAGAAACTGTAACGATGCATTTGATTAATATAGTGCGTTTTTGACTGAACGTTGCAGCATTGGCCCTTCTGGCAACCTCTAATCACTCACTCACCACAGCCATTTGGGTTGTTGGGTAAAGAAGTGAACCACGGAGCCCAAATATATATATATATATATATATATATATATATATATATATATATATATATATATATATATATATATATATATATATATATATATATATATTTTTTTTTATCTCAATCTGGCACTCTGGAACTTTGTCAAAGGGATGTTTCAAAACACTGCAAAAAGTCCAGTCTGCGTGTTCTTATTGTCTTGCGTCTGTTACATGGTGTCCTGTATCATAACTTTTTTACTAAATAGTTTAAATATTTATTTGTCCCCAGGTCAGACACACCTCTCATCTACAAAGCTGTGCCCAGCTGGTTTGTGCGAGTAGAAAACATGGTGGACAAACTTTTGGACAACAACGGGAAATGCTACTGGTAAAATGTTTTCTTCCTCACACACACTAACATAATGTTGCACTGATTTACCAGAAGAAAGCAAGATTTCTATCAAATTTACCCAAGTGACATCAGCACAACAGGATGATTTAAAAAAAAAAAAAAAAAAAAAAAAATGATATAGGGAAATGAAAAAAAAAAAAAAGAAAGACTAATACTATTTAAGCAACGTGGTGGGACTGTTAATGTAAGCACACCATTGTAATGAACTCAATTGGACAGTAATAGGTGGTGATTTATGGACTTAAAAACTACAGGATTTCTTCCCATGAACAATGTGGGTAAAATTGAAACGGAGGAATACCTAAGGCACAAAGCAAGACCTTTTAAAAGGGATGAATGAAACAAGTGTGAATGAAGCAAATACAACTGCATGTATGTTCATATATGAGGGTTACAACATGGTTAAAAGCTCAAAGTACATTTTGCGTAATATTTGTCCTTGGTGGTGGTGGTGATGATGATGACAAGTTACAGGTCAGACCCTGATCACAGTAAGAATGCATGTGTTTTGCATGGTATTTTTGAGCAATAAAACACCTGTAAAGATGTAGTTAATGCCATATATTCCAAGCAATAACATCTTTATGGAGACAATAGGGTGACACCCCACACTTTTAAGCATGTACAAATATTGCATTGCATTCTTAATAAATGATGAGGCTTGAAATAGAATCCCTTGCCTATTTACATGTTTTATTGTTAAGGCCCCCTCCCAAAGTATTATAAAGCATAATTAATATACTTTAAATTACTTTAGTAAGTAACATTAGCGTGATGTTAATTATAATTGAAAATCCCAGTATCAGAAGTGAGCGTGAGCATGATGGCTTTGCTAAGTGGTATCGCCCCGTGCTCCCCTCTCTCTGCTGGTAATGGAACTGTCAAACGTAGATGAATGAGGTGCCTTAGAGAGGTGAAGATCCACAGGAGCCGGCAGAAAAGGCGTTCAGAGGCCAAAATCAACTCTTAAAGATGAAGCTTTGTACATATATTTGCTCATTTATCATCATATGCTCATCAGCAGTAATCTTCAAAGTCCCAGTTATTTGATGTGTCAAATATGGCTTTTCAATCAAAACATATCTTCCTTGGTAGTAACTAATTAATATATTTTACCAGGAATTAGTAACTAATTTAATTCTGTTTTATTCTCGCTCCTAAATACGGTGCTCTGTAAATGTAGAAGGCCATGGATCATCTACTCATTCCTTTGTAATTACTACTAATAATTTATTATTCAAGCAAACTAGTGTATTAAAATAACCCTCCCGTTGTGTCCAAAGTCTGTAAAATTTGTCCATTTTCATCGTGTCATAATTTTTTTTGTGAGGGCCTTTTTGCCGCTGCTAGGAGGATGCTTCAGAGATAGCTACTGCTTGTGTCCGTGGCAGGAGTCCTGAGGCCCAAATACATAGTTCTAAAATCCATTGGGATGGCAATGTCATAAATTGTCTGTAAGGCATTGTTAATCTCAGTCCAATACTTGCGAATAACAGGACAGTCCCAAAACACGTGATAATGATTTGCCTCCTGGCTGCCACATCCTCTCAGTCAGCACTTCCCTGTGAGTAATGGGCACTTTGACATGGAGTTATAAAGAAACGAGACACACTTTTCTTACAGAATCCTCTCCAAACATGCGATCCTGTGGTTCTCCAGTGAGATGTACATATACTTTTTTGTAACGCCCAATATCACAACAGCAGTTGCCTCGGAGGGCGACAGTAAAGAACGGATTAAACAGTGTCCATAGGGACGATGAGTGGAAGAGTTCCACAGTGAAGGAGGGATCCGACTCCATCAGACGGACAGGCGGACGTGAGATAGACAGTGGAGCTGGACCCACTCAGGAGGAGAACCAGTTCTTCCAGGCAGATGAAGAACCTTTATATGGAGTAGTGACCGCTTTTCCAGGGACTCGAAGAGCATCTGGGTCCACAGGTCATCAATGTGCCTGTCCCACTCCCTCGGGGGTGGCGGGGAAGTGGGAAAAGAAGAAGAAAAGGCAGTTAACAGATTGCAAGTGAAATTAAATATTAAATATTGTTATTGATAAAATAAGTAGTCAGAAGCAGAGGATAGTGCTCAAGCTGCCATACTTCGCTTCATATAGGGTTGCATTTTCCTCCAAGGATGGTCTAATGTACCTTCATTATTTCATAAGGTACATGCACCCTAAACATACTATTACATGGTGTATAGGCCTATCCATCATCAAGAAATGTGAATATTGGCTACCTGGTATATTGGCTATACCCAAAACTTAATGGAATCATGGAAATGATAAATAAACCAAAAAGACAGTCATTTAAATGTATTTACCAGTGAGCACTGTATCATAATACACCATTTTATTCCCAATTTTGGTGTGTACTGAAAATTGGTATGCTGAAATCATTTAGACACTTCAACTCTTCCTGGCCTTTTTATCATTTGGACACAGGCAGCCTCATAGTCAAGATCATCAGGGTTATTTGGACCTTCAATTGCCAGGAGTCAGGTTATCCATCATCTTTGTTGACAGGGAATTCCTTGACTTGGTCTTTATTCTCCCTAAAGTGGAGAACCCCCTCTCACAATATGAAATTGAGAGATGACCACATTGAGATAGTCTCTAACTGCAAAACTAATGTTCCTTATCAATACAATATTACCAGCAGTAGTCCCAGGAATCAGGACTGGTGCGATGGCAGAACAGGTGAAGAAAGTGTCTTTGTGTACTTTACTCTGAGGCTTGTCAGGTCCCGTAGACACTTCAGAGATGAGCAGAGTTTAGTGAATATCTTTACTTGCTCCGGGTAGTGCGTAGGTATGTCACTAGAGCGTCTGCCGCTAAACGTCAGCTTTTTCAACTTTTCTGCGTCGGCCGCGCTGGCCGCTCTAGCCAAGGCGTCAGAGGTGTCCAAGGCGTCTAAAGCGTCCAAAGCGTCCAAAGGCGTTCGAGCCTCGGACGCCTTTGGACGCGGAGTCTGTTGCTCAAAACACAGGATTTGTGCCACAAAAACGCTCAAAACACGCCGCAAAAATGCTGGACGCCCATAGAATGTAAACTGGATGCTTTGATGCGCCGGTATGAACTTGTTTATTTGAAGTAATGATGGCTGGATGAAGTTAGGTTTTAGGGATGGTTTATTTTCCCCCCCATGTCAAATCGGATGGCGGGCCATTTTGATTTATCATGTTCGGGATCCATTTGCTATTTATATATTCTATTTGCCAAACCATTTTGTCGAGCCCAATCTGCAGATATCGTTGCTACGCTAATTTATCTAGTTCACTCCATCACGTCCCTTCAGCTTCCCTCCCCCTGTGTTTGACCTACAATAGAAACCTGCCTCTGCCTAAATGGCTTTTTCTACGAGACGGGGGCAGTTTAAACCCAGATTTAGCCTTGAGCGAGTGGAGCTAGTGGAGGTGTGGAGGTGTGGGGGGCTGCAAGGCTCGCGCTGAACTCTGGCAAAGAAATCGTTAAATTGATATATTAGAGGCCTAAACAGAAATGCCTCCTTCAAATGGGAATTGATGAACTCATTGGTTAGCGAATGGATTGCGTTTGTACACATACAAACGCACACAAACACACACACACACACACAAACAGAACCAGCATCACCAAAGTAACACAGCACAGAACAAAATATAGAAATTAGAAGATGAAAAGGTAGTAATCTTCTACTTTCTATACACACACACAGACACACACACACACACACACACACACACACACATATTTTGCTCCACTTTGCTTCACAAGAAAAGGTCTGAACATGAACATTTAGAATAGAGTATCTTCATTGTCTAACAAGGAAGAAATTCATCTTTGGCTCGCCACCACATAAAAAGCACAAGGACCTTCCTTAAGTCAGTCCTCTAATGTTGTTATCTACGAGAGAAAATTGAGAACATTTCAAGATTGTGAGATATTGGAAAAGTCAGTAATTAGTTGCTGCTAAGTATAAAAAAATGTAAAGAGGATGATGCCTTGGAGGAAGTGATGACCTTTTGTTATTGAGTTTCAGGAAAAGCTGTTTGTTTTATGATAAAGATTTAAATTAGATAATAAATGCAAGGGGGAAATTATCTTTATTACTTGTTCATGCGATGCATAAATACCACATTATTACCGGTACACAAAATCAGTAGTTCTTCTGATGGTTTGCAATTCTAGCCTTAAGTATGGTAATTTATTTATTTTACGGGAACATTGTGAAATAAATACATTGCACAGACCAGAGATGCCTACAAGCTAATGTTCATGTGTAGCCTCTGAACAGAGACAACGTGACAGCGGGTTAATAGTGTGCAGATAATCCATAAAATGGCCCTTGTAATTTTTAAAAGACATAAAAACACCAAAACCAGTCATCAGCAGACGGTGCACCTCATCAGCAATCCAAATACCGGTACTTTTTTTTTTTTCTATCAATGAATACTTCAAATAACTGATCTAGTTTTTGTACATCTCGATATTGAAACTGAATAAGGTGATTGTCAATTATTACACAAATATCCCACATACCACCACTTATTTATATTTATTTTTTCAAAATTTGGTGTAATGTAATTTGTTTTATTTCTATTTTGATACTAAGAAAAAAAGCTTGATACTCGATATGTAAATGTCCTGTAATATGATTATTAAACCCCTCATTTTATATACAATAAGTTAACTAATTAATAATGGTTCTTTAGATATTACCTACGTTGTCTTATACTATTTCTGCTCTAAAGACCATTCTAAATCCATCAAGAAAATGTCACATTTTGTCCTATTTATGTAATAAATATTCCAGTGTTCACACTTGTATATGGACAACCCCACAATAAAAAGTATTGTCAGAATTTCAATGAAGTTCAATGAATTTGGTGCATTTTCATGTTGTGATGCTTTAGCGATGACTTAATGACTATTTGCATTTCCTCCTGAAGGGTCCCAGAGTTTGTGCGAGAGAAGCGTTTTGGAAACTGGCTGCGAGATGCTCGAGACTGGGCTATATCCAGGAACCGATACTGGGGCACTCCCATCCCCCTGTGGGTCAGCGACGACTTCGAAGAGGTCAGAAAACCCGCCACACTCACTCAGAGCTGGATTTAATACAGACTGACGCTCAAAGAAGCAAAATAAGACTGCTCTATGTAGGGCTGTGTAATTAAGCCACTTTAATGCAGCTCGAGATGAAGTTATTTCTAATATGTCGATGATGTTGGGTCCTTTAATGGAGGATGTTTACAGTTAATCCTCTGTCCGTAAAAGCCCATTTCAGACTTTTAAGGAAGAATTTTTACTACTATTGTAACGGGAAATTTATATTATTATTATTATTATTATTAAAAAAAGATAAATTAAATCAAAATATAATTGATCAATATGTGATTTGTTTGTCCTAGTTACTTGCTTAAGAAAAGTAGTTTCCATTGTGCCGCACACTAAAACACTATGCTTTTAAGATAAGATAAGATAATCCTTTATTGTCCACACATGGGGAAATTTCATTGATACAACGCAGGTAGATACAGAGGAAAAGGACAGATAACAGATTATAGGAAGTCTAAAAAACACTCTTAATAGAAGAACTCTTATAAACAAAAACTCCTATAGACAAAACCTCCCATTTCCCAACAAGTGATG
This sequence comes from Eucyclogobius newberryi, assembly GCF_026437365.1. Lineage (NCBI taxonomy): Eukaryota > Metazoa > Chordata > Actinopteri > Gobiiformes > Gobiidae > Eucyclogobius > Eucyclogobius newberryi. The sequence goes on from NW_027315787.1 coordinate 144,699, forward strand.
GAGGGGAAAAATTAGGATGTCCGCCGGGATAACGTGACGATCTCCGGGTAAGACGATGGTTTCCCCCTCAGTTTCATGTGTTCCTCCTTTGTATAAACGCGCACCGGCGCCAATCCGTACGGCGGCTGTGGCCGGGGGGGCCCGGTGGGGCCGGGGGGGCTCAGAGCTAGCGCACATCACGACGACACAACGAAAACACTCAACAATCCAGCCGAACAAGTCGAAACAAGTTGAATTAAAGCAATTCCAGTTGTACCGATCGTACAACTAAAGTAGAAAAAATATTTACAAAATACAAAAGATAAAGCACAATAAGTGTGAAAAAAGAGCGGAGCGTTGCACCAGGCTACCAGCTGGATCGGCGCCTTTGTGACGCATGAATATTTTTTATTATTTAATATAGTATTTTGTAGTTATCTTAAATTTGCAAGCAGGACCACACCTTATCCGCGCCCCTTCAGTGGCCACACTATTTAAACGGCTCATCAAACTAATGGGTCGTTGGTCTTCTAACGCCTACGAACCTACACTTGCCTCAACCTGGCTGACCTCCAGTCTGCTCAGTCAGCTCAGCTTTAGGGGATACAAGAACCCAGGAGACTAATGCCCCATTGAAGCCCCTATTCGGCATTTCTATCATGTTCAACTTAAGAATGTTTCTGCATTCAACCCTGAGGTTATGGTCCTTGCACCTGAAATGAATGTATACTTTCAGTTCTGGATTAGAGCTTGTTTTTCACCACATTTACCAAAGCATTTTTGTGTTAAGTCAAAACACAAGCCATGTCTCACACATCATTTTAGTCCATTAGTTAGTCCATTAAGATGTTCCTTAGAAAATGTACAATTTTAGTGCTGTTAATTTTCATTAAGCATTTTCTCAAACTCCTCCTAAATCCATCTTTTATCTTTTAACTACCGGTAAACCATGGAACTAAAACTTGTGTCTTTTGACCATGGCAACACAAATCATCCTTACAATTTCGAAAATTGCACAAGGACAATAAAAAAACTACACATTCGAAAACTAATGTCCAATTCTGTCCTATTTATACTTTTTCCTTCTTCTCAGTATCAAAGCATATGAGTATCTAGTTTTGATACTAGTTTTTCCCTTGGCCTGTACAGTATAAATATTCGCATGTATAAATATTTTTTACTGCTCGCACATCTTGAAACCAAAGCGTATTTTCTCCAGTGCAGAGCATCTCTCCCTTTTGACCTGCTTTTGACACTTGAGTAAGCTCTCGTCTCGGTTTGAAGTGTTTGAAGCAGAGATGGCTGGCGTGAGAGAGAAGTGGTGACAGAGCAGTGCATGCCGTGTGAATCTGCTCCCCTGAGGCTCGCTAAACTGAAACTGAAGCGAACCACATCAATGATTCATTAAAGGAAAATAAATAAACAAGCCGAGCCAGAACGTGACTTAACAAGAGAAATGAGGGCTGTTGTCTGTTGGGACAGGAGCAGATTTGTACAGTTGTTGATACGGAAGAGTGCAAAAGACCACTTAAGAAAGGCACCGTATATGAACAATTAACTGTGCATTTTTATTTTTTGCGAGAACAAAAAGATAAAATGTCTAATCTTGAAGTGGGCATATACTTTGTCATGTTAATGACCCTGTTATTTTCATTTTGCATAAGTCAGTGCCTGTGTTTACATGCACGCAAAAATTGGATTTTAATCAGATTTCTCAAGTAAAAATTACACGATAACCACAACATCTGATGTGAATATTCTGAGAAACCATGATCAGAAAGAAATTGTATTACCCACGTCAGATTTAGCAATTTGCTCGTCATTTTATTGATCAAACAACTCAGGAAATTAGTGTTTTTAGGACTTTTTACACAAACAATATATTTGAGTGATTGTAGATTGATCGCATCTCAGATTTGTATTTATTTGTTAATAATTATGTCCATTGTCCATAGCCTAGCTCTCAGGAAAAGGTCGTAAAATACAAAAGTTACACTGTATTTTGAAGTCACTGCTCGAGGTTTAGAGTTTGGCAGTATTGACAATTGTATATATTTTTGCATTTCCCTGTCATAATCAGCCACATATATTGAATTGTATTAGTTTTCTTCGTAATGGTGGTAATAGTCCATTTAAAGTTGCGTAATTTGTCATGATGATGCGCGTCAGAAAACAAACATTTGCGTCCAACGTTGTTCAAAACTGAAACTGGAAGGGTAATGTTGGGTCAGTGCGTCATTATCTGAACCATGCAATAAACCCAAGCCTCGTGGAGATGTCAGAAATGGGGCTGTTGTGAGTGTTTGAGAAATGGAGTCTCGCTCTGAGGCTGAAAGAGGGACAGTGCGTGACCTCCTTCTTCAAATAGGATCCTGGCTGTTTCTAGAACTGTCCCCGATGCCTCTTTCTCTCCCCCCTTCTGTGGGCACTTGCACGCCCAAAACATACCACAGTTTTATCAGCTGCTACCAATACGGTTTCTCTGTTTATTTGTTTATTTGCATTGCTAGCAGTAATTCACCTACCACTAAGTTATGTTTTAATACGGTATTAAGTGCTTGTATATTCTTTTTGACTGTCAAGCTCCCAAAAAAATTCTAACTATTTTGATACTATTGAAAAAGCCTTTTATGATCAAGAATAGCATTTTTGATTAAAAAAAAAAAACACAAGATGTAATTTTATTTATTTTTTCTTTATTACAATTGTTTCAGTGTTTGTACTCGCTCAAATTATTTTTTTACTACCGATTAGTGTCTGGAAATAGATTTTGTCTTTTGAAACCTTACTGTACCATCAATTGGAGAACTTTGCTGGTCTTTACTGGGCAAATGTGTCAAAAATAATAGCTGAAGTGAATCTTCTACAACATACTGTATTAATGCGACTAACGTCTACAAATGTTGTCACGATACTGACATTTTACTCTTCTAAAACTGTACTGGAAAGGTCCCATTTTGTCATGTGTCAGTATTGATACTTAATTTTGATAATACCGGTAGTTTTAGTATTTCATTTTTGATACTTTTGATAACCCAAACATCTACTTGACATACTTGGCACCAAGCAAGATTTATTTTATTACTAAAATGTGTTACTTCTACCAATACTTCAAACACTTGTTATGACAATTTATTCACCTACCATAAGTTCTGTATATTGCCATTGCCATCCCTTGCCTTTTAAATCAAATTAAATGGAAGTCGAGCTGTATCTGGGACATTTTGCCTTGCATAAATAGAGCAGCTCCTACAGGTTAGATCTCTGAGGAGTTGACGTAACACACTTAGTTTGGAGGTAAAGTTACCTAGAGGTTTCCTAAAGTAGGCCTAAATCTGTGACATTGAGCTAATATGTGCCAAAGAAGCCTTAAATTAGCAGTGTGACTCGTGTGGCATTGATAGTACTTCTCTGTGGGGGTTGGAGTGGAGATGAGGCTAGGATTATGTAATTAATGGCGGTGATGTCTAAATTTATGAGTCTATTTGTGCGTTTTTTCTTGTGTTCAGGTGGTGTGTGTTGGGTCCATGGCTGAACTGGAGGAGCTGACAGGAATCAAAGTCACTGATCTGCACAGAGAGAAGTGAGGCGCGCATTATTACTAGAGTATTATGTTTTTTGATGAATAGAAATATCACATTTTATTGATTATTGTGAGGAGAAACATCACAATTCGACAATTATTCACCAAACAACCATGAAATCTTTAATTTTGTGTCAGTTTCATCTAATAGATTACCATTCCTGTCATGTGTGAGCTGCTTTATGATCTCAAACTTTCTGAATGATAAAGCAAAGTTGTTATGGCAGAAACAGACTCACTTTTTGGTGAAAATAATTGGAATTACTTAATTTTCCATTTAAAATCAACAACAATTAATATTTACTTCTTAATTATATTGTGACCTGAGTAATCACAATTATTGATTTAACTGAATTATGCAAAAACATTTTGCACTGGTTTTTGATACTTTCCCAAAGAATGCTTTGTTGGTATTTGTTTTTTGTCAGTTTGGGCATAAAACACAAAACTAGGAACACGACCCAGAGATTAACAAAACAAACAAAATCAAGACATCTGAGAAATAAAACAAAAAATGGTGCATCTAGTCTAGCGTCTGTCAAAAAGATCAATTTGCAAATTAAGTCTGAATGTAATTTTTTCCTTTTTTTCGAATGGGTCCAGTCCTTGATATTTGGTGCAGGTTGAGTTATCCATTTAATGTAAAGGCTAGGAGTATGCTCTAAATGTATCCACAGATTGTGTCTATGGCTGGAGTTTTGAGGCCCAAATAAATAGATCTGAAATCAAGTGTGATGATGTCAAAAACAGTCTGCAGCACTTTGTTGATCTCAGTCAAATATTTCACGGTCCCAAAACACATTGTAATGGTGGGCCTCCCGACAACCACAGTTTCTCCAGCAGTCAGCATCTAGTTATTGTAAATAGTTCTGTTCTGTTCATCTGATTTAACATGGAAATTTGGTGTAAAGAGTGTGACCATTTCAGATTCCACTCTAACTTAATATCCTGTTTTCTGTCTGTGCAGCATTGACAGTCTCACAATCCCGTCCCGCTGTGGTAAAGGCATCCTGCACAGAATCACGGAGGTCTTCGACTGTTGGTTTGAGTCCGGGAGCATGCCATACGCTCAGGCGCATTATCCCTTTGAGAACAAGAGGGAGTTCGAAGATACTTTTCCCGCAGACTTCATCGCTGAGGGCATCGACCAAACCAGAGGATGGTGAGAACACATACCACACCTCTCTATTCTTGTTGCAGAAATAAAACCCTTGTACTTAGACCAAGGCTGTCAAGACTACTCTGTTATTAAGAATTTTGATAATTTTAGTCACAATATAATCGTAAGGACTAAAAGAGAATAATTGAGGATTTGAGAAGCAAATTATAGCATTCAGTTTCAATCTTTACATTTACCGTAGTTTTAATTTTTTGAGTTTTTTTGTTAATAAATACAATGAATACATAGTTTGTTGTTTATTTTCTAGGTTTTACACCCTGCTGGTCCTTTCCACTGCTCTGTTTGGCAAACCTCCCTTTAAGAACGTCATTGTCAACGGTTTAGTCCTTGCCAGGTAAAGTACAGTCTGTTATAATTACTTTGTGCATTTTATTTTTTTCTTCTCTCAATGGCCTTATTTAAATGAGTTGCTGTGTATTAGCCATCCCAAAGTCACTGGGATAGACTCCGGTCACCCACGACCCCAAACTGGAACAAGTGGTAGAAAATGAATGAAAGAGTGAGCCATAATGAACCCTAAATATATTAAGCACTAATTGTCATCTCTGGCTTTTGACTTCATTTTGTGATGTTGTGAATCACTTGATCATGCATGATTTAATGCTACGACTCAATTGTGTAACTCTTATATTAATTAATTCAGTCCATTCAGATTAGTTAAATTGACTGTGTAGCTGTTATGAAGACGTTATTGGTTATGTTACTTAGGCTGAAATATTCCACAGTATTTTTATTAAAATTTATAATAATTGTTATTATTTTACAAACGATCTTGCTAGTTGAACAAATAATATTTTTTCTTTTTAGCTTCGACAGGACAGTGCAGCGTGAAATGGGGATGAGACTGGGGACATGTAGTCAATTGTCGAACGCCAGCGCCATTTGGCAGGCATATGTGCTATCTACTCAGCCACGAGCAGCACTAATTGAACAAATACAAAAAAAGTGTAATCATTTGTCCAAGCTGCCTCTGAAGGTTTTTCTACATAAAAAAGTAAAGAAATTTACATTTATGGCCATAATCAAATTTTCCCATTTTTCTTTGACCCGGTCCTTGGCAGCTGGTTCAGTCTGTTCATTTCATTTCTTTGTTATAACTTTTTTGCCGCAGCCAAAAGTATCTTCCAAAACCCATCTATTGTTTCCATTGCAGGAGTTTTATGTCAGAGATACACAGTTTTAAAGTGGGAAGTTAATGTTGAAAATAATGATTGTGTTCATGCTGTTGAGCATTCCAGACAGATCAATAACATCTCCATGGAGACGAGCAGGAGCTGAATATTACATGGCTACATAAGTCTTAGTTTGTTCTAATGGTTGTCGTACTGTGTGTGTTAGCTTTAGCCTCTGTAGCCTCTCGTCAGTGCAGCATTAGTGTGTCCTCTTTAGCCCCGGGGCTCTGTGCAGCTCAATGCTCACTGGACTGCTGACCTGGAAGGACTTCACTTAAACTGAAAAATCTAACTCGGGCCTTTCCAACATGCACTTCTGATCATGCACGCTCTCCTCCTGCCTGTGTGCATTAACGCCTGTACGAGCTCTACCCTCTCCCTCTTTTCTCTCTCCGCAGTGATGGGCAGAAGATGAGTAAACGCAAGAAAAACTACCCCGATCCCAGTCTCATTGTGCACAGTTATGGTGCGGATGCCCTCAGGTTAGTGTGGTGCTCGTGTGTGCCAATGAAGCGTGAACGTTTGTGTGCCACTGGCTTCCTCACTCTATGTTTGTGTCAAGACATTCTTCAATATTTACCCCACAACTAACAGGGCGATGTGCATTAGTGACAGGGAAAGCCTCCAAACGTCATTAAAAGCTTTGCCATTGTGTTAAGGTCATGATTGTAAAAGTATTGCACATTATGAGTAAAGTAAATCAGTAAGTCTTCCAGAAGATCTAGTACTACTTTTACAATTAGTAGTTTTACTACTACAATCACTTCCACTACTAAAAAACTTTGCAAGTACTACCATGTTACTACTGAAACTACTATCTGTATTAGAAGTTTTATCTATCTGTTAAGAGTGATGCTTCTACTTGCTACCAGTCTTCACTTATTTGTCATTAAGGCTGTGCAATTATTGGTTTTGAATCTAGATCATTTCTAATTATCAGGGATCAGGTTGGATTTTTTATTTAAAGCCCACAGCCAATTGTCAGTAAAAGCATTTGGTTTAGAGCAAGTTGGGGGAAGAATAAACCGTATTTTTCGGTCTATAAGTACCTTTTACATATTTTGGGCCGGGGTGCGACTTATACTCCAGAGAGACTTATGTGTAATATTATTCATTATTTTCACCCTGGCAACCTCATGTCACATGTTGATTATTTTCACACTGACAACCTCAAGAGGGCGCTCTAGGCTCTAAGCGACGCAAAAGAAGAATCAGCACTTCCTCTACCTTAGAAGTGACTCAGAGGAAGAAGAGTTAAATGGATTTAGTGATTTGGGGTAATACTGATGCTTTGGTAAACTTGTTAGCATGTTCTTTATGCTATAGTTATCTGAATAACTGTTCATATGTTACGTTAACATACCAGACACTTACCACAGTTCTGTCTGTGCGTCATGTAGCTGAAGGTGTTAGCGTTAGCATACGTACACCTAGTCACCATGTTCTCTAATCTGTTATTTTAAACTGCATTTCACAGTGAAATGTCTGTTCTTGGTCCTGGATTTTAGCAAATTAATTTCCCCCAAAAATGCGACATACCCTAGTGCGACTTATATTTGTTTTTTATTCTCTATTATGCATTTTTTGGCTCCGGTGCGATTTATAGTCCAGAAAATACGGTAGACTATTTTTGTTTTGAATTGTATGGCATGTTTTTATTTTTACAGGGACAATGTACAATGTTATATTGACCTAAATTGATTATTTGATTGGATAAAGATGCAAAATTTCACCTGTCGTCCCGGGGCAGGTTGATGTTGCCCTCTTAAAAATAAGTCTAAATGTACATGGCAACTTGACCTTGTCATCGTACATGTTTTATATATTTAATTTAATAAAAATATAAATACCGGTAGATAATCCCGCCCTTAGAACAAGCACTACTGCTGAACAACATTCTGCACAAATGCTCTCTCTTCTTCTCAGTCGTACACTGGAATACATGCATACATGGATACAAACTTGCCTCTCCAGGAGCCATTTTGTAAGGCGTGCTAATGTTTTGAATAAAGTGTATGTAATAATCTCAGTTAGCATTGAGTTCCATTGATTCATTGAGACAATAGAACATGCAGATTCAACAAAGGAGGTCCTACATTTTGGGGGGCCGCATTCACCTCTTGAAGTCAATCGAGTGGCTCGAGAAAAGATACCCGATTAAATGCCTGTAATGTTTGTTAAGATCATTTTTATAGAAAGCCATCTTGGTTTTTATTTAAGTATAATTGAATTGAAAATTGTAATTCTGAGACAAAATTGTGATTAAACCCAAATTTGTCAGTAATACTTATAAAACTAGTATCATTACCAACATTACTGCTCTTACCACAACAACTAATATGACTTTTTCTCCAATTTGTTGTTCAACTAAAAGCAGAAGGAATAGTGTGGTAGATCTTGAGACGGAGCAGAGAGTACAAACATAGTAGGTCCTTTGCCCTGCGGTGTAAACACACAGCACCATATGGGCCAATAAATAAAGCACGATGCAGCCAAGCCATATGCCTACCGGTACATTTTCAGCAAAGACAAACTTCATAGGAGGAATTTGTCAAATATAATATAATCTCCAACATTTTCTTTGTATCGACAATGTGGAGAAGTTTTAGTTTCACATGTTAGTCATTTTGGCATCAAAGTGGTAACGCTTTTATTTTTGCCTCAATTTGTTTAACTCTTAGAAAACTCGGATGAACCGAATTGATGCCAAAACTTGAGGTTGTCCTTCAGAGTTTGTACAAAGCATATTAGACATCTTTTGTACAAACCACATCACATCAGAGGACAGAATGAATAGTGTTATGTTGGCACTGGCTTGTGAAATCTGTAATCACGTTTTGACTAACAATATAAACTGCAGATTTGCAAATTGATTGACAAGGATGTGAAAGGCTTTTTTTTCTGTTGATCTGTTGGACTTGTAAGTTCAACTTTTACAAAGCCAGAATTTGCTGCCAAAACTCAAGCTTGTCTCTAAAAGTTTTCCTCCCTTCAAAATATAGCTGTGTCCTCCAAACAGTAAATTCATCTTCACTGAATTCTATGTAAATTCAACCACAGTTCCCAGTCTGGATAAATGAAAAAGGAAAATATATGGTAAATTAGGCAACTTTATTCTAAATATTTATGATTAAATGCCTTTAATTGACATGGTTGTAATTTGCTTTTCATTGCAGTTCTTCCGTCATATTTGAAATAAAACGCAAATAAAATCTAATAGTTTCCTCTTATATGTGTAGAATGTAGAACTATATCCTAGTGTCAAAATATTAAAATATCAAACACAATATTGATTCTAAGGAATTGGTTTGATACGTGATCATTATTGCAATACAAACATTATGATTTAAAGAAAGTCTTTCAACACACAATAATTGTATTTTCTTTAATAATATTTGGTCTTGTAAGATAAGATAAGATAAGGTATTCCTTTATTGTCCCACATGGGGAAATTTCATTGGTGCAACGCAGGTAGATACAGAGGTAGATAGAGAAGAACAGATCACTTATAGGAAGTCTGAAAAACACTTTCAGTAGAAGATCTCCTATAAATAAATAAAAACTCCCATAGACAAATAAATAAATAAATAAATAAATACCATTGCATGTGATCCCGACAGTAATTGCACATGAATATGTGTCACGACAGCACATAGATTGCACATGAATTTCACAGTAATTGCACATATGACAGAATTGCACATCAGTATTAGGTTAGGTCAGTATTGCGAGTGTTCAGTACTAACAGTTCTTGTTATAAAGTCTGACAGCAGCAGAAGGAAAGACCTACGGAACCTTTCCTTCACACATCGAGGGTGGATCAGTCTCTCACTGAAGCTGCTCTCCAGAGCGGACAGAGTGTCCTGCAGGGGGTGACACTCATGGTCCAGCATAGATGTGAATCTAGCCAGGACCCTCCTGTCCCCCACCTCCTGCACCGAGTCCAGAGCACAGCCCAGGACGGAGCTGGACTTCTTGATGACTCTGTCCAGCCTCTTCCTCTCCCTCTCTGTGATGCTGCTGCTCCAGCAGGCCACACCTACAGGAGCTGATGCCACCACAGAGTCGTAGAAGGTCTTCAGGAGTGGCCCTGTCACTCCAAAAGACCTGAGTCTCCTCAGGAGGTAGAGCCGACTCTGGCTCTTCCTGTACAGTGCGTCTGTGTTATGAGTCCAGTCCAGTTTGTGGTTCAGATGAACACCCAGGTACTTGTATGAGTCCACTCTCTCAATGTCCCGTCCCTGGATGTTCACTGGTGAGGGGGCAGTGGGGTGGCGTCTGCGGAAATCCACCACCATCTCCTTGGTCTTCCCCGCGTTGATGAGGAGGTGGTTCCGCTGACACCAGTCCACAAAGTCCTGCGCCAGTCCTCTGTACTCCGTGTCATCGTCGTCCGTGATGAGTCCGATGATGGCAGAGTCGTCAGAGAACTTCTGCAGGACACAGCTGTCCGTGTCATGTCTGAAGTCTGCAGTGTAAAGGGTGAAGAGAAAGGGCGCGAGGACAGTGCCCTGGGGCGCCCCCACACTGCCGGTCCGAGTGTCAGACACACAGTTCCGGACTCTCACAAACTGGGGTCGGTCTGTGAGGTAGTCCAGGATCCACTCTGCCAGGTCATACTCCACACCAGCCGTCTCCAGCTTGTCCCTCAGGAGCAGCGGCTGGATGGTGTTGAAGGCGCTGGAAAGATCGAAGAACAGAATCCTCACAGAGCTGCCAGGCTTTTCCAGGTGAGAGAGAGAGCGGTGCAGCAGGGAGATGACGGCGTCCTCCACTCCGACGCCAGACCGATATGCAAACTGCAGCGGGTCCATGGCTGAGCTCACGGTGGAGCGGAGGTGGTCCAGGACTAGCCGCTCCAGTGTCTTCATCAGGTGGGACGTGAGAGCCACTGGCCTGAAGCTGTTGAGGTCTTTGGGGCGCGGTGTCTTAGGCACAGGTACCAGACAGGAGGTCTTCCAGACCTGTGGTACCACCCTCAGCTTCAGGCTCATGTTGAAGACATGCTCCATAACTCCACACAGTTCATCTGCGCAGGACTTAAGGAGCCTGGGGCTGATGCCATCAGGTCCTGCTGCCTTCCTCACTTTAATCCTCTTCAGCTCACTCCTCACCTGTGCTGCTGTGACAGTCAGTGGTTGGCAGGGGGACCGTGTGCTGGGGGGATGGGTGAGTCCAGGCGAAGTGGGGAGCTGATGGTCCGGGGCAGATAAGCGAAGAGGAACAGATGCAGGGCATTGTCCAGCTGTGGACGAGGGAGCATGCAGCTGTGCAGGGGGAGGGGCGGGTGACCAATCAAACCTCAAGAAGTGAGCATTTAAATCATTCACCCACTGTAGATCCCCCTCTGTCTGGGCAGGGGGGATTTTGAAGCCCGAGATGGTTTTCAGGCTCCTCCACACTCCCTGAATGTTCTTTTGCTGCAGCTGCTCCTCCATCCTCCTCTTGTAGCCGGCCTCAGCCTGCCTGATCTTCCTCCTCAGCTCCTTCTGCACAGTCCTCAGCTCCTCCTTGTTCCCTGACCTGAAGGCTCTCTTCTTCTCCTTCAGCAGAGCCTTCAGTTCACGGTTAATCCATGGCTTGTTGTTTGGAAAACACCGCACCGTCCGGGAGGGAACAATGTTCTCAAAACAGAAGTTGATGTAGTCCGTGATGCACTCTGTGATGGTGTTGATGTCCTCCCCATGTGGGTCATAAAGCTCAGTCCAGACAGTGGTGCTGAAGCAGTCCCTCAGAGCCTCCTCGCTCTCAGCAGACCACATCCTCACCTCACGGGACACCACAGGCTGCCTGCGCACGATGGGTTCATACACAGGCCTCAGATGTACAAGGTTGTGGTCCGAGCTGCCCAGGGGAGGGAGGGGGGAAGAAGAATAAGCCTCCTTGGTGTTGGCAAAAAACAAGTCCAATGTTCTATTCTCTCTGGTGGGGCAGGTAACATACTGGGTGTATGTTGGTAGAACAGAAGAGGGAGAAGCGTGGTTAAAGTCACCAGAGATGAGGAAGCGAGCCTGTGGATGCTGTGTTTGCAGCCTACAAGTGCAGGAGAGCAGTGCTTCACAAGCATCTTCAGCATTGGCAGACGGGGCCACATAGACTGCGATCAAAATCACATGTGAGAACTCCCGGGGCAGATAATATGGCCTCATGCCAATAGCGAATAGTTCAATATCCCTGTTACATAGCTGCTCCTTCACTGTGCAGTGTTCGGGTTTGGACCAGCTCGTGTTCACATACACCGCCAGACCTCCACCTCTTTTCTTCCCGGATTCTCTCGTTCTGTCCGCCCGCAGCAGATGAAAATTGTCCAAACCTACAATAGAGTCTGGCATTTCTGCTGTTAACCAGGTCTCTGTGAAAATCAAGACACTGCTGTCCCTATAAATCCTCTGGGACCGCATGAGGCTCGCTATTTCCGTCATTTTATTTTGAAGGGACCTCACGTTACCCATGACTACGGCGGGAACCGACTTCCTGTTTGTCCCTCTCTTCTCTCGGAGTTTACGTCCAGCCCGTCTGCTTCGTTGCGTTTTCCTTAGGATGTCCGCCGGGATAACGTGACGATCTCCGGGTAAGACGACAGTTCTCCGCAGTTTCATTAGTTCTTCCTTTGTGTAAACGCGGTACGGCGCCGGGCGGGGCCGGAGCCGGGGGACTCAGAGCCAAGACACATCGCAACGACACGACGAAAACACTCAATCCAGCCGAATAAAGTCAAAACAAGTTAATTTAAAGCGATTCCAGTGCGTGTCCCGATCGTTCGTGAAGTTCCTCTTTCATATAAACGTGTATATAAACGTGTACCGACGACACGCCGTACTTTAGCGCGGCCGGAGGGCGCGGGGGGGGGGGGGGGGGGGGGGGGGGCTGGTGGGCTCACTCGGAGCTAGCTCACGTCACAACAACACAACGACCGCAACGAAAAACGCTCAAATCCAGCCGAAAAAAGTCAAAAACAGTTGAATTAAAAAACTATTCCAGCGCGTGTCCCTATCGTACAGTAAAATAGAAAAAATATACTAACTATATTTACAAAATATAGGCGATAAAGCACAATAAGTGTGAGAAAGAAGAGAGAGCGTTTACACCGGGCTGCCAGCTGTACCAGCGCCTTATGACCAGGGCCGGCCCAAGCCTTCAGGGGGCCCTAAGTGAAAACATTTTTGGGGGCCCCTCACCACGTCATCAGAATCAGTTTTATTGCCATTGTCAGTAAACAATTCACATATGGGAACTTTCTTCAACGCAAACAAAGCGCACCAAAACTCCAGGGCATCTGTTTGCCTGTTAGTTTATTCTCAACACCTCACAAGCTCAAATATTGATAACTTAAATCCCACAATGCAACTTGGTATTCCGCTGACATCACCTCTACTCCCTGTACAAATAACACACATCCCAGATATGTTTTTGGGTGTATTTGTGGGCGTTAAGGGTCTACAGCCACATTAGCACATTAGTTTAAATTAATGAACAGGGGGGTCTGGGGGCCCTCCCCCAGAAATTTTCAGACCTTTTTTGGGTCTTCTGCTGCATTTTCAGCCGGCTAAAGTAAGAGTAAAATGTTGAGGTTGTAATGCTATCAAATGATGATGTGATGAAACTGTGCCAGGAGAAAATGACTGAAGCCAGTTATTAATACATTAGTGTACTTAATTACTCAATACAGTATTGGCTATGAAAAATAATTATGGTCAAATTGATTCATTTTAACTGAAAATGTAAAAGTAATATATTGTTATCCTTACTAATTTATCTTTTACAGCTCCCAACTGTTCCTTCTTGCCAAAGTGACAAAACAAGTTATATTAAATTAAACAAATGGCATAAGCATTGCTTGATTAACAATTAACACTGATAAAACAGTGCAAACATGTTATTCCCAGAGAATGAACAGAACTAGAAGTGAAGGTCCAAACCTAGCTATAGTGAAGAGACTGTGTTTCTGCAACTTTGCCACTTTTGTATAAAAATATATAGTATTATTCTATAACAGACATAATCATAATATGTCTGGTTATTTTTCACTATCAATTTATTATAATTTATAACAAATAGTCTAATGATGCTTTTTAAATAAATTGAAATGTTTTATTGCTCTATTAAAAGTGAATTACAATATAAATGTTTGTTCTGTTCTGAACATCACACACTGGACTCCTCTGCATGAAACAATGCTGCGATGTGATTGGCTGATGGACCTTACATGCATAAACCTTTACGTTCCTCTCATTGCACGTTAAGAAGTCAAAGTAAAACAGACATCACGAGTCACGATTGATCTCACACATGGTGATGTGAGAGAGAGGGACGCAAACTCAAACCCGCTCATCTCTAACTGAGGCTACACAGGGGCCCGGGACAGGGGCCCGGGACAGGGCCGCACACTGTTCACTCCAAAGTCTCACGTCAGAGGTTCTGGACGAGACGGCGCTCGTCTGGACCGGATCTCCGCCTCTAGTGACCGGGGCACAGACGCCCCTCCCCGGCCTCACCTGCAGCTAACACTACCGGGCTGGTGTAAATATTTAGCTTATTATCTTTCATTCAGACACATTATGCGCGGTGCAGAGCTCTCGTCGCCTCCAGCCTGAGCGAACTAACGTGACAGAATCGTGTTGTTTCAAACAGCAGCATTAACCGTCTCTTTTTGTAAGAGAAGTTCAATACCTGGAGAGTGTTGTTGAGTTTGCAGTTTCTTTACATCGTCAAGAAGTTTCTTCTTTCGTTTTTCGGCATCGGGGGGATATATTCTTCTGGACATGAGGACCACGTTGTGTTGTGTTTATGTTTTGCTCTCGTTCTGCTCGCGCACAATCAGCGCAGGTTTGGTGCCTTGGTTGCCAGATTGTCATTACAAATAAATGCGGTTTGTGCGTTATATGTTACCGCTGTGTGCGCTGCCGCGCCAGCAGCACTACTACACTAGTGGCGCACGCTGCGCTTGCACTTCGCATAAAACGGGTTGCCAGATTGGGGGCCCTATTAAAGCCTCGGGGCCCTACGCGGCTGCTTAGTTCGCTTATAGGCTGGGCCGGCCCTGCTTATGACGCCTTGAGAAGAGAGAGCGTTTACGTACTAGTTCTAACAAGCATCATGACCATTCTAAATCTATTTGGGCAATGTCCAACTTTGTCATATATTTATATAATATATAAATTATTTGTGATTTTCCCTTCTGGAGTGGGACATGATGGTAAAAGCGGGTGGAGTTAAGAACCACAAAATGTCTACAGCAAAGATGAAAGTATTACTCACAGTTCATATGACCTGTTGGACTATACATTTCACTAAACATAGTAAACGTATATATTTGAATTTTTAAAAAAAATATGTTGCTCATTTTCTCCCTATTTTACAATTTTGGTGACGTTTATGATGTTACTTCCTGGTCGGGCATGAGCAGCAGATAGGCGATTCCACAACTGTTAACTAGCAGCCATACAATAAACACGGGCCATCCATATAAATTACACAAATGCTATTATTTGACAAATGATAATAGCTGATGCCATCTTTATTTTGTTAAATGATTGTTTAATCTTTCAGAAAAATGTGGCGGTTAATGACATTTTGTTGACCTTGCTAAAGTTCTTTGCAAACTGCAACTTGACTAATGTAAAACTACCACCAAACAAAGTAATAATTAGAAAAAAATGAGAACTTGTCATATGCACTTTAAACATGCATGAATGAAACACAACTTTATTATGTGGCAAAAAGTTGTTCTGTTTGCATCTTATCCTCTCTTTAACTGATTTCCCGCTGCCCCTGCAGACTGTACCTGATCAACTCCCCGGTGGTGAGAGCAGAGAACCTGCGTTTCAAAGAGGAAGGTGTTCGAGACGTTCTGAAGGATGTGTTTCTGCCCTGGTACAACGCCTACCGCTTCCTGGTGCAGAATGTACAGAGACTGCAGAAAGTATGTGTGATTATGTAAATTATTATGCTCACAAATATTAAAAAATACTATATGGCATTAGTATGTTATATAGTGATAAGGTGGGCTACTTCTGACATTATAATATTTTGACTGAAGTTGAGCTAGAAAAAACATTACCATTCTTCATTTACTTAGCTCTGATTCAAAAGTTTAAATTTTAGACTAATGGCTCAATATTTGACAGAGAAACAGCTTGCTCTTTGCGATTTTTGCAATACATTTTAGTTTCTTGTCAATGCTTCCGTTACAATGAATCAGCAACAGTGTACAATCTAATGCTCAAATCCTTCTCGCTTTGTTAGGAGGAGAATATCCAATTTCTCTACAATGAAAACACGGCCAAACAAAGTGACAACATCATGGACAAATGGATCCAGTCCTTCACACAGTCCCTCATCCAGTTTTTTCAAGCTGAGATGGACGGTAAGACCAAGCTTTTACGTCGATAAAACTATATTTGTTACATAATAATGTCTTGTTAATGCGTTTTAGCTTATCGTCTGTATACTGTGGTTCCTCGTCTGGTGAAGTTTGTGGACATGCTCACAAACTGGTACGTCAGGACAAACCGTCGCCGTCTGAAGGTGAGATCGGGCAGTAAAATGGTGATATTGACGTACTCGCGGTTGTTGACTGTTTAATAGTGATGGTCCTTAATGGATTGCTAGCATTAGGTGTGAAAGACAAAGCAGTTGTTCCAAATGATATGCGACAATGACAATGGAGAGGAAAATTGCACATGGGGGGGGGAGAAAAAAAAAATGCCCAATGGCACTCAACAGTCACTTCAAAGTCTGCCATGGTTTTGGTTAAGTAAATGTTTCATACATTTTTGCCATAGGTTTTTAATACCAATATTAGGAGTTTAAAGCAGGGATGTCCAAACTTTTTTCACCAAGGGCCACATTTTGAAACTTAAACGGGCAGAGGGCCACAAACAACTTGACAATGTCGAATTTGTTGAATGACAAAGTGAATCATTAGAAATTTTGCATTTGACGTAATTGTGATGAGCCTCCACCTTTAATTAGACCTAGAACATTTATATTAGGTTTGTATAAAATCAATATGCCTGAATTTTCCCAATTTCACAGTAAAAAATACTACTTTTTGTTGTTTGGGCCGACATAGCAGGAAGCTAGAGGGCCAACAAAAATTGGTCTGAGGGCCGCATTTGGCCCCCGGGCCCTAGTTTGGACATGCCTGGTTTTAAGGCACGACGGAGGCTAAGCAGCTATGTGCAGACTAATGTCCATAACGCGGTTGTTTTTTATTCCAGAAAACACACGTAAAAGTTTAAAATGAAATGTTTTAAATTGGCATTTTTGAGTGTCTGAAGCATATTTTAAATGGAATTATTCTTGTGCTCATCAGGTATTACTTTGCCTGATAGGCCCAATAATATTATTGTGTTTTTTTCGAGGCTGAATGACTGGGAAAGTGCATAAGCATAAAATATGTATAAAATGTCTTTGAAGGTCCAACATAATGAATTATTCAGGTTTTCTAAACCATTTCTGAACACCTTAGCATTGGCATTCCACATTTTAAAAATAATGTCACAAATGGAAGTCAAGGTTTTATGTTTGTTGATATGACGCACCAGCTTAGGGCTCTCAAGTGTGCGTCAAGGGGTCAAGTTCATATTCAAAGTCTATGTGGACACACTTCTGGGCACCCAGCGTTTTTACGGTGCATCCAGAGCGTCCGAGGCGGCGCAAAGAGCAGTTATAAATGACCCCAGATGAACTCTGTAGTGGTGGGGGTGAATAAAAAATGAGGGAGTGAATTCATCAAGCAGGTGGTGTCAGTTTTAGTCTGTTTCCTTGCTTTGTGGTTGCCTCAGTTGTGAAGTCTGCGTTGTGTTTCAGGGTGAGAGTGGTTCGGAGGAGTGTGTGTGGGCGCTGGAAACCCTCTTCAGTGTGCTCTTCTCCATGTGCCGCCTCATGGTGAGTCACTCTCTTCACACCAGAATAACAAGTGTTTTTCTAAGGGAGACCGGCCAGCACTGATGTGGTGAGATGCTGCTTAAGCCCCGTTTTCCAATACTGTACATGCAACGGTTTATAGAAGTTTGATGTCCATTCTGCCTATGGTAACTGAACATTTGCTATATGTATTTGAAGGGATTATGAAGGTCTAACAGTCTATTCATAGACTTTCTCTGTCATATTTAAAAACAATGAAGTTATTCCTCCAACACATTACTTGCCCGACCAGCCATTCCCAACACGTTTTGGCAAACTACTTATCAAAACTGTGTGTGGGTCTGGGGCTCAACTGCTGAGGTTCAATTTCTAGGGCGCAGTTTAGAGAGCAGAGTCAGAACCAATCACATAAACCCAGAAGTGACGCAAAAAACGCGACACGCTTAACCGGATATTACGTAGCCCATGTCAACAAGGCGTGTTCCGCGTTATCCGTCCCCGAACGCAGAAAATGTCTCCTGAATCGCAATGACGCCCTTCGAATAACCGCATCTAACGCACGTTCATCATGGCAAGTAGAGCGGACTTTCCTGATTGTTCAAACCGAAGCGAGAGCAGAAGTAAACACTCGGTCACGAGCCGGGTCCGCCATCTTGAATGTTTTGGAACGTGGGGGGAAAGCGCTACTTCCGTATCTCAGTGTGACGCGTTGTCGGTAACTGGATTACCGACAATTTCATTGGCTCTGACTCCGACTCCAGACCCTTACGCATTTGAACAGAATGTGGGCGGGGCTGGCGTGTCAGGCAAACACATTACCATCATCCTAATTATTCACCGCAATGAGTTTATTTGGGCTTTTCACTGCGTTTTTTTTTTTTTTTTTACAACTCTCATCTTATTAAACAATTACATTATTCATGCAAAATACAATAAGATGTTTAAATATCACTAAACCCTTAATTGGAATATTGCAGACAATTTTTTTTTCTTATATCAACCAAAGTCATACCATTTTGCTTCGGTGTAAACATTCCATCTCGCCTCTAACACGCATTTAAGTATTTCCCTCAAGTAAGCGTGCTTCTGTGATCATGAATAATGTATTAGTGGTAGTAGATTTTATTTATAACTCTTAACGACGTTCCCATGCAAAACCCTGTTTGGCACATCCTCGATCAATACCACCTCGCTATAGGCCATACAATGAATTAGCAGCGTTTGTAATGGTGGATTGTTTCATTTGCGCTAACCTCTCTATGGCTTTACTCTTTTTGACCTTTTGTTCATTATTTCACAAGAGAAAATGTTTTTTTTCTATATGCAGCTGCAGTGAAAATGTCAATTATAGCATAAAGCATGTAATATGTTTTTCCTTCATGGCTGACTTTTCATATCTCCCATAGGCTCCTTTCACGCCCTTCATAACGGAGATGATGTACCAAAACCTGTGCCACATCATTGACCCGGCCTCTGTGGAGGAGAAGGATGCCAGCAGCATCCACTACCTCATGCTGCCACAAGTTCGGTAGGAGAATAGATGGATGGGGTGTGGTATTTTTATACAAGCCAGTGTTCTTCGCCAGTTTCTTGTTATAATTTGTCTTCCCCTTTTGGTTGCCCCCAGAACATCGACGAAAAGTCTCTCATCCATGGGTTTCAGTCACATGACTTATTGTCACCGCAATTTTGACGTCGCCACATGCTGTTGCCTTTCCCCACTGTTAGATAGCCATGAAAAACGCTGTATACAATTTAAAAGGAAAAGGGTTGATATTTGGAGAAGACAGAAGTTATGGGCTTTGGTCCTTATCTACAGCGGCGAGTCGCTGATGCTTAAAAGCAGCGACAACTTGCCACAACAAACTTTTATGGACATTAATATCTAAACTTCCTCGTCCACAAGCCCTCTGCACCGGACAAGCCCTCAAAGCTTCCAAGAGCACGGACTTTGTGTCTGATCCTAAAATATAACACCCAGAGAGTTGGAAATTAGGGTCGTTAAAACAGTCTGCTAATAGGCTAACGTTAACCTAAGGCCCAAAGTCACTGGGATAGGTTTGGGACAATGGGAACAAGTGGTAGAAATGAATGAATGATCAGTAAAATGGCTTTCAATATTGATTTCATGAACATAATACAGACTTTTAATCATTGCCATTTAAAACATTTTTATTTATTTTTTGGCCAAACTAGTTTTGTAAATTTAATGCTTTAAAGGCGCAATGGACGATTTTTCGGCGATTTGAGAACTCAGACGGAAGTGCGCATGTGCACTCCCCGTGCGGACTGATACAACACACACGTGCGTTTGTTTATCAGCGCGACGGATCGCATCGCATCTCTCGTCTCCCGTCTCCCGTAGATTTCCGTCTTCTTATGAGTCAGCTCGAACTGTCTTTCTCCGTCTTCATTTTGTCCCGTACACTGAAGGAACTATATTATGATAGATCCATGCGCTTAGGCACGCGGAAACGTGCTGCTCTCGGGGGACGAGCCGCACGCGGCTGCAGGTGAGCGGTAGGTGCGTTTTATGATTGATACGTGGCAGGACTAATAGGCAGTCCACGCCACGAGGAAATAAGACTCAGATTTGGGCCAAAAAAATTGTCCGTTCAACCTTTAATATAATCATGTATATTCAGTATCTATATTCTTAAAGCCATTTGTATAGGTCAGGGGTGCTCAATACGTCGATCACGGTCGACCGGTCGATCGCAGAGGCAGTGAGGGTCGATCACGCCGAAGCGTGCCGGAAAGCTCCGGAAAGCACCGGATAGCACCGGAAAGCACAGAAGTGCGCGCTGTGTAACGCAGAAGAAAGAGGAGAGAGGAAGTTCTGGTTAAGCTCAACCTTCTATCATTTAGCGTAGTTGTGGTCAGTATATTTTATTTTCAAAATACTCAGCTGTATTAAATGGTCTAGTTAAAGGTGGTATGGACGATTTTTTTTTCCAGCAAATTTTATATCATATTTCCTCGTGGCGTGGATAAATCATTTGTCCTGCCACGTATCAATCATAAAACACACCTATCGCTCACCTGCAGCCGCGTGCGGTTCCTCCTCACGTTTCCGCGTGCCTAAGCGCATGGATCTATCATAATATAGTTCCCTCAGTGTACGGGGCAAAATGAAGACGGAGAAAGACAGTTCGAGCTGACGCAGAAGTGGACAGAAATCTACGGGAGACCAGAGATGCGATGCGCTCCGTTGCGCTAATAAACAAACGCACGTGTGTGTTGTATCAGTCCGCACGGGGGAGTGCGCATGCGCACTTCCGCCTGCGTTCTCAAATCGCCGAAAAATCGTCCATACCGCCTTTAAATAGCTGATTTTCTCTCTCCTTTTTATATTGCACATTTGTATATGATAAACAATATTAGGCTATTAATGAAAGCCTACATTGTGTTTCTATAGCCTAATTATGGTTAAATAAAAATAAAAAACAGTTTAATACTGACAATAAATATAATACTAAATTTTACAACAATTTAGATCCATAGGAAGATCTTCGGGCTTTGTCGAAATATAAAAGTAGTTTGTGAGCCGAAAATGTGTGGGCACCCAAGGTCTACATTATTCCTTAACAATAACAATTATAGTCTTTTTTTTATCCCGTTTCTTGAATAGATTTATAACCTAAGGCCACTATATACAGTTATAATGGTGAGCTTATCCAAGACCAAACTTTGAAAAGTTGCTGGATGTTTTCCACATAAACTAATTACTTTCTTGCGTCTAGCGACAACATTTTTAAAATGGTGCCATGAGAGCAGAGATTTAGTTCAAACTGACAGAAAAAAATGGGTCTGGAAAAAATATCCCGTGTCCTAGTCGACCCACAATCCATCACTGTTATTGCTCAATTATTTTCCGCAAAATGTTCCTTTGTGACTGATTTTTCTAATTTGCTAAAAGTTTTTTGCGTACTCTATAGATGAAGTCTAAATTTGTTTTTTAAAGGAAATGGGTCTGATGGCTAATCTTTTTGGCAACATTGGCGGCTCTGTAGACACTCCCAAAAAGCTAATATAGTTTTTCCTGAACTGTTTTCTGTTCAAGACCTTTTTCAGAGTTGTTAACCAGGAACGTTCCTTTGTAACAAAAGGTTACGTCTGGACCTGGTTTGAGTCTCTGCAGATTACTACTTTTAAAACTTGTTTTGTCATAACTGGAAACATCTGCATGATTTGCTCATTTGATAATTGTGGTTATACAGATCACAGTATAATTGTATAAGTACTAAAATGTTATCTGGCTGTTTGCAACTTTAATGTTCAGAAGGTTTTATTTCATAAAGCTGCTGACATACTAGAGTCATGATGATTTATTAGACAATGTGAATAAAAAAAGTCTGT
>NW_027315787.1:171842-214342 GCF_026437365.1 Eucyclogobius newberryi
TAACCCGTAGAACATGAGACTTTAATTTTGGACAATGTGCTTTTTAATTATTATTTTTTTCTTTCTGGTCCTACCCAGTTTTATTTTTATGTTCTAAAAATAAAAAGTAAATAGATAAAACGGAACGGACATCTACTGTTTGTAGCTGTCCAAAGTGTTTCCTCATAGTCACATTCACACATTCGTTGAGTTGAGTTTATTAGTGCTTTTCACATTTTTCAGAGGCCAGAGCAGGCAAAGCCAACAACGACTAGCATGCAAACGGCACACTTTATTACACACACTTTAATTAAATGCAGATGGAACACTGTGGTCTCATTTTGACCCAAAGCTGCTTTTACAATATTTCTGTTCCCACATAGAATAATCGGGCACAGCCACTTTAAGATTTGCTTGCACCACATGTTGGACAATTATTAGAAGAGAGACTGAGTAAATGTCACGAGCCAATATAGCATTATGAATATTGCAGGTTGTCGATATTTCCATAAAGATATATTTATATTAGCTTGCGTCTTTCTGATCAATAATGAAATGCAGAACCAGGCTTCCCACTCGATGGTTGCGGCCCCTGTTAGTGACTTGTGTGTTGTTGCTATAAATGTATCATGATGTAAAAGGAATAAAGGGAAAGTGCCACTGCTGCACTAAGCTTCCACGGACTGCACAGGGCCTGATGTCTTTACTGTTAAGTGTGATGTATGAAATCATTTCACGGCTAAGTGGAGAGCAGTGTGCAGCCTTCCCCACAGGCTCAGTCTAATCAGTGCTTCTCCAGCCGTGCACATGCCACACGGTAAACCGGCACCGGTTTGCAGAGCGGCCAGCGTTCTCAATCACCAACGCTGCTGCTCCATCTGCCTTTGCCGTGCTGCTCGTGTGCTAATGTTGGGTCTTTGTTGTTTAATTCTTGCCATGTAAATATTTCCCCAGGTTTTTTTCAGTCCCTATTTTAATTTTGAATTAGTTGTTAAACAGTGCACCCTTAAGGATATTTAGTCCGATTTTAAGCCTAATTTGCCTTCATAAGTTCAAGGAGGTGTGGCTGTTCTTCTAAGTGATTATTTGTCGTGAAGCTGCTACTTTTTGTGAGGTCAGTGTGATTCTATTTGTGGGGTCACAGCTCCAAAACCTCAAATTCCAGGTTCATGTTGGATATTTACAATTGTCACTTGCGATCAACTTTACAGCCGCCAGTTTGCACCGGTTGCCTAATGACAGCACCAACACAGATGTTGGCTTACCTGACAATCATCAACGTTACAATTACAATGACTGCCACCGGCACCATACCGCCACCAGTGAATACACACTGCTTTACAAGCAGTGGGGTAATCCATACGCCTTCTTTAAGGAAGGCAGCTTACGTCACTTGTCTCGTACCCTTGTGTATTCATTCGACACCTCTGTGTTCGGTGACATGACGCTCGTGGTCCTCTGCTTATAGCAAATCTTTCCTGAAAAGTGTGTTTGGTGTTGCTGTTCTTCATGCGAGAGTAACACAAATAATGGTTGCAAAATGTCCATTTGTCCTGTCTGCACACTTTTGTCTCTTAAAATTGCTGAAGGTCCTTGTGTGTAGTTGAAGCATGAATGACCCTTGTCCTCTTGGTCACTCACTCTTACTTATTGTTGATTTGCTGGCAACTTTTTTTATGTTGCGATGCCGTTCTTTCACATTGTTCTGGCTACACTTCTATTAAAAACAAAACAAATCATCTATATTTTTATATTGGTCTATGCTGTGGCAAATTAAAGAAAATGTCATCATTCAAAATTATATATTAAGTTGTGTTATGAATGGATTTCAGACTAATATTTATATTATTTACTCATATGGAGGATTTTGTAATTTTCAGCCCTAATTAATATTTATTCCTCAATTTTAAAACCATGAAGAGTCACTGGCCCATAGATGTCCAAATGGAGAGCTCACACAAACCTCATTATAGATGGATAATATAACACCTTAAACATAACACGTACAATACTAGTACATTTGCTGTTGAAAAATAATGTTCGACTGTGGATTTTTTTCCTTTTTCCTGCAGGTGCTGGTTTTGCTCGACGTGACCCCGGACCAGTCGATGGTGGACGAGGGAGTGGCTCGTGAGGTCATCAATCGCATTCAAAAACTGCGCAAGAAGGTAGGACCCTCAAACCCGCTCACCCGCCGTCGCTCTGGTGTGTACGGGACGGGGACGCCAGCGCTTTGCCCCAAGTGGAGACATGAGTGACAGATCGCACGGTTTAAATGAATGTAGCAATCCAGTGTGTAATGAAGATGATACTGAGGCGTTCATAGTTTATAAGACGTGTAAGAGGGCAGTGCCAGAGTGAGCAGTCTTTACCTCTGACACACGGGGAAATGCACCTTTTATGGATCTATTGTGACCGAAGACTCGGACACTAATATTGTAAACTTTTAAAGCTCCAAGAAAAATACAGATTTAGCTACTACCAGGATAAGAAAGCAACATAATAGAATGATATTTTCAACACAAACTATTAGTAGTTTATTTATTATTATGTTATAAAAAGTTTGGAAAATCTGATCATAATTGCTATTACAATGAGTATCAAAACTTGCTGCTCATTTTAAGTATTGATTCTGAAAGAAAATCACAGGAAAAAATTGACCTTTTAGAATGATCTTGAGCTCTATCAGAACTCGCTCTTTGTGGAAATTTTTTTACAGCTGTCTTTTATAACCTGTTATGGACTCTTTACTTTTTTATCTATAATAATAAAATTAGGGCACATTGTATCAAAAAGAAAGTATTATTATTCTGTGATGACAATTGCTGCCTATTGTCTGAAAAGAGCATTTTTTCGTATTGTGGTATTGAATTTGGTAGAGAATATTGCACCTATTCCTTTGTATCGAAATTGATCCTTACGTTGCAGTATTGTGACAACATTAGTCTAGTTAGTTTAGTTCATTTTCAAAAAGGCAACAATGATAAATAGCCATATATTAGTTCTAATATGTATTACGGTGGTTAAAATTATTATAAAACTATTCAGAAAAGGTACAATTTTGTCAGTGTTGGGGTTAGACTTGAATAATCTCCTTATCTTTTCACCTTAAGTTAAATTCCTAACTAAAGTTTTATTATTTACTTCACCAAATGTTCTTCTTGCTGCCAGAATAGAAATCTATCCCAGCCTCTACCCCTTTGTAGGGACATAATATATAACTTCCCGCTTGACCCTAACCTGCTTTCAGTTTAAGATTGTGGGCTAATTTAACTAAAGCAGTGTTGAAATCGTTCCACTAACGCGTCACACGGTTTCGCCATCATAAGGCAGGCTTAATAGGAGCTTAATTACAGTCTGGCCTCTTTCAGATTCAAATGTTGGGGCTTTGAAGTGGTCTGGGGACTTGAAGGAGGATTAGTTTTGTTTTCACAAGCAACAACAGTTTTTCCGTCCCCTATAGTAGACGGCGCTGTGCTCTGGCTCTGGTCCAGCTCAAATGCCTTGTGTTAGTTCAAACTAAGGAATTTTCCACCACCGAGTTAATCTGAACATGTTTGTAGAACTAAACCTGGGTGTCACTTTCAGAAGTTTATATTTGGATATTTACAACTGTCAATTGATTGTTGGTGGCCATAGTAACATGTCACAGCCCCATCTGGTCAGATCTTGGATGCGAAGCAGGGATGGGCCTGGTTAGAACTTGGATGGGAATGCCAGAGGCCACAGGTGGGCGGTAGTGCACACTGTTGTTTTGTCCTTGGGCAAAACACTTCACCCACTTGGCCTCCAGTGTCCAAGTACACTTGTGTATGGTGTGTGGAGTGTGGCAGATTCCCAAAGCCTAGACACTTGCTCTGATCTGGGTTAAGCATCCACGTCCTCCAGGGACACGTGCCCTCTGTTAGCATGTGACTAATTTACCTCAGATACAGTAGTGTAGCGTTCGCTGCCTTGAACTGGATTATTTTAGAAGATGCAAAATTTGAAAACTTACTAAATATACAAACTATTAGGGATGCAGTGAAATTCAATAATGATCTTGAATCGTTCAATACGGGTGTCACGATTTGATACAGGTGTTCGCTCCAAACGCTCCATGCTGCTGTTTTGTCATATGTTTTGGTTTGGAAAAGAAAAGGTTAAGCGGTGCCGTCATTTGCAAATTTAGGAATTAAACATAGCCCAAACACTTAAAGCTGCTATATTTTAAAAGAAGTGAGTTTATCTTTCAGGTAATTCTTATTTTACATTGATAGACCCAGGAAGGACAAAAATATTAACTTCTAAAGACTAGATTCCCTTTGCTTGTTAATCACATTGACATTTTGCGATCTTCTTTTCAGACATTATCTTAAAAGTTTTACTCTGAAAATGGTCTGTTAAGACATTTATTGCTAATATAATCTGAAAGGAAAGAGTTTGTGTGCATGTTAAGAGCAGGAGACTGTGGGAGGAGCTTCTGTCTGTTGCTGCTGCTGGAGACGAGGGAGTATAACACATATACAGGCGAGAGCGTAAGGAGAAAAATACATTATATTAAGAATTAAATCATCAAATGCACAAAATGGATGGGTCTGATACTTGAACTCAGCTTTTGCAGCCGAGTGTGAAGCGGCTGGGATGAGAATCAGCACCTCCAAATCCGAGGCCATGGTTCTCAACCGGAAAAAGGTGGCTTGCCCTCTCAAGGTGGGTGGGGTGTCCTTGCCCCAAGTGGAGGAGTTCAAGTATCTCGGGGTCTTGTTCACGAGTGAGGGAAGGATGGAGCGTGAGATCGACAGGCGGATCGGTGCAGTGGCTGCAGTGATGCAGTCGCTGCATCGGACCGTTGTGGTGAAGAAGGAGCTGAGCCGAAAGACAAAGCTCTCTATTTACCGGTCGGTCTACGTTCCTACCCTCACCTATGGTCATGAGCTTTGGGTAGTGACCGAAAGAACAAGATCGCGGATACAAGCAGTCGAAATGAGTTTCGTCCGCCGGGGGGAGCTCGGCGTAGAGCCGCTGCTCCTCCACGTCGAGAGGAGCCAGCTGAGGTGGCTCGGGCATCTGTTCCGGATGCCTCCTGGGCGCCTCCCTCGGGAGGTGTTTCAGGCATGTCCGACCGGGAAGAGGCCCGGGGGAAGACCCAGGGCACACTGGAGAGACTATGTCTCTCGGCTGGCCTGGGAACGCCTCGGGATCCCCCCGGAGAAGTTAGAGGAAGTGTCTGGGGAGAGGGAAGTCTGAGAGTCCCTGCTCAGACTGCTGCCCCCGCGACCCGGCCCCGGATAAAGTGGCAGAAAATGGATGGATGGATGGGTCTGATGCTGTATTTCTCCCAGCAGACCATATTAAGTATATTAGAAAAAGTCCAGGTTAAATGTTCAGAGTTGAAAATCATTGAACTCCCATGATTCATCACATATTAGCACATTTACAGTTGCCATGCTTGTTTATTATTTTATGAGAGCAAAAGCGTATCAAAACCGAATTGAGATCATGACTGCTGCTCCTTCCTTCTGGAGCCTGTTCCATTAGTCCTCTTTTTTGGCTGAGGCAGGACTCTTGATTTGGAGATTTAGCCCTGTTTTTGGCTAATATACATTTAGTACGTTTATTATTGCTTATTGTAATCTAGAAAACGTTTCCCACACAGCAGTGATGATCTGATGCCAGCAGGGCGGGGTCAGTGCTTCAACTTGGCAGGGAAAGCTGATAAACCTCCCCACATTGATTGAGTGCTTGGGTGTATCCGGCAAACTTTATCCCTGTGCCCTTGAGCCACACACTGAGCTGTAGTCATTAAACTGCAGTGTCTTTGGACGCACACACTTCACACTTGAGATTACTGTCAGATCAATATGTTTGAATGTGTCAAGGTTAGACAGGCCTCACTGTAAGCTGTACTGCAGTGGTCTCTGGACTTTAAAGCGGTCTTTGGTCTTCTATTCACTGATGTTTTATTATTAAATCTAAGCTAAATTCTACAAAATATGGTATACCATCATGGGCAATATTTAATCCTCAAATTTAGCATTGTTCAATGCACTTGGTGGTCAGAAGTTTATTAAAAACTTGATTCTGTAATTCCGGGCTAAATCCTAAAATTTGTTTCATTTTATTTATTACCTAATTTGAAAAAAGCATCTAGTCGTAGTAGTAGTCGTTTTCCCTCTTTTTTCAGTTGGATACAAAGACGGTATATGTAGACACGACTATTGCCAGTATTAATGTCAACAATACATTTGTAAAATATTGGCACAATACTAAAATGTCAAACTCTAACAAATACCAACTTTGATACCACAAGGATCATTAGGAACACCTCTGCCCTCTTAAACGGTGTAGGTTGAGATTATTCCCATTCATCCAACGCATTTGGCTCAACTTTAATGAGCGAAGTCACCTGTTCTTTTTCTAATATAGATTGAGAGACCATACATACTACAACAATTCAGGAAAGGTCACATTTTAAAACAATTCCTTTTTGGCGAATATGGGATGTTACTTTTGGATATTTGGCAAAGCTCAGACATGTGATCACATAGAGCATTTCCCCCTAGAAGGCTTTCCCCAACTACTTTTCCAAAGGAATCCTCAAATTGGTCACAATTGCTTGAGTTCCCCTATCATCTTCAACTATTTCATTTGACCTCTGGCACCTCTACCCATGTGTATCCCCTCCCCCAAATCTATCTGTAAAAACAATCCCTTCTTTTGTGTTACTCTATTCTTTATTTCACTTGTATCTTCTAGTAAAGGTGCACATTAAAAAATATCTATATTTCCTTTATTCAATTAAATGTTTCTACAGCCAAAAAATACTTTGTTTGGAAATTTCTAAATATTATGCCCTTCTGATGATTATTCCAGGCAAAACAACATCTCCATGAAGAGTAGGATTTGGACTCTCCACCCAAACATTACTTACGTGGTGCCCCTTTAAATGACTGGAGGAAATGCAAATGCTTGACACAGCCTATTTCAATATTTTTGGTATTATTTCGATAACAATATTAAGACAATCTTTCAACAATGCATTGGGAATGTGCTAAAATGTGCCTGTAAATTAAAATTAACCAACCACAAAGTGCATAATTATCACTTGGTCGAGACATTACTCAACATTTTCTCAATATTTTACTGTCATTTTGTAGTGGTTTTATTATTGATGATAATAATTGATGAATATTTTATTTTTGCATATCTCCAAAACACAAATTGCTATATTATCTTTTTTCCGTACATGTCCCACCTTACAAACATTGCTGCTCACATACTATCTTTAACTCTCTCAATGTAATCCTCACCTTTTTACTTTGTCTGTTCTAACCTTCTCTTCTCCAGGCCCATTTGATTCCCTCTGATGAAATCACGGTGTACTACCAGTGCCAGCCAAAGGGGGAGTACTTGGACTCTGTGATCCAGGCCCATAACGACTTCATCCTGGCCACGACCAAAGCGCCAATGTTACCGTTCCCTGTTCCCAAATCCAGCAGTGTCATCATTGAGGAGAAGACTCAGGTAAAAGTGACAGCTAATGGAGCATAGTATTATTTCATTATCAAGCTGTTTTAGATCAATATTGTGATTTACATTGCACAAATGTAAAATTAGGATATACTTGTGTTATATTTCAATACTAAACACCTGGAAAATCACCTAGTGCCTATGAATTGTGATAAAATAAAAAAAATGGATCTAGGCTCTAAATGTTTGAAGTTTTGGCACATTAATCACCTGTAGTACTCACTGGCCTGCACATTTAATAAGCTCAAAGAAATGTAAATATATAAACTTAAACTGGCCAACCTAGCATAAAGCAGTAGCACCCAAATGTTATACAAAGCATTATTCAGTGACTTAGCAGGTGGTTTTGTTTGTTTGTTTGGTGAAGTTATTAGGGAGACTAACGTATATACACATGTGATTTGATTTTATATATTTTCTATTTAATTTTCAGCTTAAAGGGTCTGATTTGGAGTTCACAATTGTCAAAGGATCCTCGACTCCTAAGATGTCCCTGAACGGACCGGCGTGCGCCTACGTCAACCTGAAAGTCAAAGTCAACGACAAGGACCAAGGTAATACTGTAAATATATGAACAGTTGAGGCACTGAACACTTCTGTATTAAAATGTGTTATACAATTTTGATAATTCATCTGTAAATATTTATAACAATAATATAGTAATTTAAAAATATTAGTTTTAAAGAAATAGACAATTTTATAAAATAAAAGAAATAATAATAATAGTAATGGTAATAATATATTAAATAAAACAATAAATATATATATCAATTAACGGTATAATCAATATGCCATACGATGGAATGTTCTAGGCAAATCTATAACCTCTTAACGGAGACAAGCAGGGGGCAAACTCTACACAGGAAAAGATGCATAGTTCGCCTTTAATAATGCAATTGTATAGATTTGCGCAGAGGCATTTTGTAGCTAGTTATTTGTGTGTGTGTTCAGATGGTCTGATGTTGTTGGAAAACCCTAAAGGCGATAACAAACTTGACATGGCCAAACTAAAGTACGCCTGCAGCAGCATCTTTGGAACAAACGGCAACGTCCGATTCTACAATGGCTCCGCAGGTAAGCATGTCCTGTGTGGATTGTATCCTTCTTTTACTTCAGTCTGTTCAACTGCTTTATGGTCAGATTAACTTAATTTAGTCGACCTTAAACTACTTGAGGCTAACATTTAAAGTGGCCTCATAACTTTTGGGTTGAGGCGGAATTTACACACATGGAAAAACATATTTACCTTCAAATATATATTTGTGTTACAACAGGTGAGACTGGGACAACATAGGAGATTATATAATATGCACATAAATAATAGTCTTAATTTAAACATTTATTGACAGATACAATGACTTTACATTTTTTAACACTTTAAATCTTTAAGGCAAGTCACATTGTTTACTTCAACCTGGAGAGACTCAAATGAGAGACTTAAATATGCAATCGAAGTTGATGAACGATAATCAACAACGATATATGAAAATATATATAATATAGGTTTGTTGCTTAGACCTCGGCAGGGAACAGGGAGAGATTCAGGAGGAGCAGAGCATGATTGGAATCTTCCCCGGAGCCTAGACACTGGTGGTGTGAAAATAAAACCTGACAGAAAAATGACACTCTGAAAAGGTGGTGCTGTGGTGGAGGAGGGCTACACGGGCTGGGGTGGAGGAGGGCTACACGGGCTAGGGTGGAGGAGGGCTACACGGGCTGGGGTGGAGGAGGGCTACACGGGCTGGTGTGGAGGAGGGCTTCACGGGCTGGGGTGGAGGAGGGCTACACGGGCTGGGGTGGAGGAGGGCTACACGAGCTGGGGTGGAGGAGGGCTACACGGGCTGGGGTGGAGGAGGGCTACACGGGCTGGGGTGGAGGAGGGCTACACGGGCTGGGGTGGAGGAGGGCTACACGGGCTGGGGTGGAGGAGGGCTACACGGGCTGGGGTGGAGGAGGGCTACACGGGCTGGGGTGGAGGAGGGCTACACGGGCTGGGGTGGAGGAGGGCTACACGGGCTGGGGTGGAGGAGGGCTACACGGGCTGGGGTGGAGGAGGGCTACACGGGCTGGGGTGGAGGAGGGCTACACGGGCTGGGGTGGAGGAGGGCTACACGGGCTGGGGTGGAGGAGGGCTACACGGGCTGGGGTGGAGGAGGGCTACACAAGCTGGGGTGGAGGAGGGCTACACGGGCTGGGGTGGAGGAGGGCTACACAAGCTGGTGTGGAGTAGGGCTTCACGGGCTGGGGTGGAGGAGGGCTTCACGGGCTGGGGTGGAGGAGGGCTTCACGGGCTGGTGTGGAGGAGGGCTTCACGGGCTGGGGTGGAGGAGGGCTACACGAGCTGGGGTGGAGGAGGGCTACACGGGCTGGGGTGGAGGAGGGCTTCACGGGCTGGGGTGGAGGAGGGCTTCACGGGCTGGGGTGGAGGAGGGCTTCACGGGCTGGGGTGGAGGAGGGCTTCACGGGCTGGGGTGGAGGAGGGCTTCACGGGCTGGGGTGGAGGAGGGCTACACGGGCTGGGGTGGAGGAGGGCTACACGGGCTGGGGTGGAGGAGGGCTTCACGGGCTGGTGTGGAGGAGGGCTTCACGGGCTGGGGTGGAGGAGGGCTTCACGGGCTGGTGTGGAGGAGGGCTTCACGGGCTGGGGTGGAGGAGGGCTTCACGGGCTGGGGTGGAGGAGGGCTTCACGGGCTGGTGTGGAGGAGGGTCCTGGAAAACCCACCCTTGGGTTTCACAATGCGATGGATAATAAATGTCAGCTGCCAATTGTCATATTACAGGATGTGCTAAGATGAACGTTGTGTGGTTAAGATGAACGTTGTGTGGTTAAGATGAACGTTGTGTGGTTAAGATGAACGTTGTGTTGTTAAGATGAACGTTGTGTTGTTAAGATGAACGTTGTGTGGTTAAGATGAACGTTGTGTGGTTAAGATGAACGTTGTGTGGTTAAGATGAACGTTGTGTTGTTAAGATGAACGTTGTGTTGTTAAGATGAACGTTGTGTTGTTAAGATGAACGTTGTGTGGTTAAGATGAACGTTGTGTGGTTAAGATGAACGTTGTGTGGTTAAGATGAACGTTGTGTTGTTAAGATGAACGTTGTGTTGTTAAGATGAACGTTGTGTTGTTAAGATGAACGTTGTGTTGTTAAGATGAACGTTGTGTGGTTAAGATGAACGTTGTGTGGTTAAGATGAACGTTGTGTGGTTAAGATGAACGTTGTGTTGTTAAGATGAACGTTGTGTTGTTAAGATGAACGTTGTGTTGTTAAGATGAACGTTGTGTTGTTAAGATGAACGTTGTGTTGTTAAGATGAACGTTGTGTGGTTAAGATGAACGTTGTGTGGTTAAGATGAACGTTGTGTTGTTAAGATGAACGTTGTGTGGTTAAGATGAACGTTGTGTGGTTAAGATGAACGTTGTGTTGTTAAGATGAACGTTGTGTGGTTAAGATGAACGTTGTGTGGTTAAGATGAACGTTGTGCGGTTAAGATGAACGTTGTGCGGTTAAGATGAACGTTGTGCGGTTAAGATGAACGTTGTGTGGTTAAGATGAACGTTGTGTGGTTAAGATGAACGTTGTGTGGTTAAGATGAACGTTGTGTTGTTAAGATGAACGTTGTGTGGTTAAGATGAACGTTGTGCGGTTAAGATGAACGTTGTGCGGTTAAGATGAACGTTGTGTGGTTAAGATGAACGTTGTGTGGTTAAGATGAACGTTGTGCGGTTAAGATGAACGTTGTGCGGTTAAGATGAACGTTGTGCGGTTAAGATGAACGTTGTGCGGTTAAGATGAACGTTGTGTGGTTAAGATGAACGTTGTGTGGTTAAGATGAACGTTGTGTGGTTAAGATGAACGTTGTGCGGTTAAGATGAACGTTGTGCGGTTAAGATGAACGTTGTGTTGTTAAGATGAACGTTGTGTTGTTAAGATGAACGTTGTGCGGTTAAGATGAACGTTGTGTGGTTAAGATGAACGTTGTGTGGTTAAGATGAACGTTGTGTTGTTAAGATGAACGTTGTGTTGTTAAGATGAACGTTGTGTTGTTAAGATGAACGTTGTGTGGTTAAGATGAACGTTGTGTGGTTAAGATGAACGTTGTGTGGTTAAGATGAACGTTGTGTGGTTAAGATGAACGTTGTGTGGTTAAGATGAACGTTGTGTTGTTAAGATGAACGTTGTGTTGTTAAGATGAACGTTGTGTGGTTAAGATGAACGTTGTGTTGTTAAGATGAACGTTGTGTTAAGATGAACGTTGTGTGGTTAAGATGAACGTTGTGTGGTTAAGATGAACGTTGTGTGGTTAAGATGAACGTTGTGTTGTTAAGATGAACGTTGTGTTGTTAAGATGAACGTTGTGTTGTTAAGATGAACGTTGTGTGGTTAAGATGAACGTTGTGTGGTTAAGATGAACGTTGTGTGGTTAAGATGAACGTTGTGTTGTTAAGATGAACGTTGTGTGGTTAAGATGAACGTTGTGTTGTTAAGATGAACGTTGTGTGGTTAAGATGAACGTTGTGCGGTTAAGATGAACGTTGTGCGGTTAAGATGAACGTTGTGCGGTTAAGATGAACGTTGTGCGGTTAAGATGAACGTTGTGCGGTTAAGATGAACGTTGTGTGGTTAAGATGAACGTTGTGTGGTTAAGATGAACGTTGTGTTGTTAAGATGAACGTTGTGCGGTTAAGATGAACGTTGTGCGGTTAAGATGAACGTTGTGCGGTTAAGATGAACGTTGTGCGGTTAAGATGAACGTTGTGTGGTTAAGATGAACGTTGTGTGGTTAAGATCAACGTTGTGTGGTTAAGATGAACGTTGTGTGGTTAAGATGAACGTTGTGTGGTTAAGATGAACGTTGTGTGGTTAAGATGAACGTTGTGTTGTTAAGATCAGACAAATAGCAACTATTCTGTTATGAAGCTAATCTATCAAGGCCTTGTCCCCATTTACTGGTGTGAACTGGTTTCTTTACTATAGATGTGGTGTTCATACCTCCAGGTTTAGTATAAAATGTGTGTTTTCACTTTTGACTTGACTTAGGGACTCTGGGAGGGACACATTTGTTTTTACTTGTGCACACTTGTTAACTAAGTAAATCATCATGATTTAATGACGAGTCTTTCAATAGAAAATCCACAACTGGAGGCAGAGGTTAAAACAAGTACCGGTAGGCTGAGCGGTTATAACATATATATAAGGGCGGTGAAGGTTCTGCACTGGTAAGACGGCAGAAAAGTCTACACTTTAGCTTCACAATATTGTCAAAGTACTTTAACAGAAGTGTGTATTCAAATTACATTACAACAATTACACACATTTTGTTCTTGCACAGACAGGTTTTATGACATAAATTCACATGTTTTTTTTTTCTCATTTCAGAGTTAACGTCTAAAACAGACCTGCTGAGCCTGAGTGGTAAAACTTTAGTTGCCACTTCTGCCTCTTCAGCTTCTCCTGGATCCGTCTCCAGTGACTCTGTCCTCTGTCCTTATGTCAACCTCGTGCTCTGCAATGCCCAGCCATCAGGTGAGTAAGGAGGAGCAGTAAAACAAAGAGGCTGAGAAATGAACAGTGAAAGATTGCAATGTTTTGGCCAGGGTTTTCTTTTAAATTTAGTCATCATCTTGGTATAATGTTCATAGAAATAGACTAGAGCATAATTACTTTCTAACTGAAGATGTGTAGATGTACGCACAGAAGTAGGATTTCTTACTGCCTATTATGAAAAATGAGTCCAACAGTGTGTTATCCTGCTGTATTATAAAATAACTTTGTCCAAGCCGTCGTTCTACGCTTCCAAAAGCTCCGGTCACTATAATCAGACCAAGAAGCACTTATATATCTTGCAATAAGCTGTAATGTAGACACTTTACCTGTTACTTTACTTTTTTTTAATGTTCATGTGCATACCCATTCTATTTGTCACATATCACATTTTATAATTTGAACAGTTCATTTCAATGTTTTTTTAGTTGTTCAATTTATATTAACATTAACAGGATGTTTTTCGACAAAAAATATATTTTTTTCTGTAATTTATATATCAATGTTACTGCTGCCATTCTTCTATTTTATTTTATTGATTTTGTTTATTTATTTTGTTTATTTAGTAATCATTGCTGCTGGAGTTAGCGCAGTAGCTAAATCCAGCAGATAAAAACATGAAACCGCAACAGTCAGACACTTAACAGGACAAATAACAGACGGTGAAAGTACTTTGCTGTTGTAGCGAAGCAATTCTCCCACATTTCCAAATCAAAGTTTTGTCATCTTCTGCTTTTGCGTGTGACATTTAGAGGAGTCTTTGTTCTCGTCTCCCCTCAGAGTGTCAGACGGGGGAAGTGGGAACCCTGCTGCTGGTGAACCCGGTCGGCAAGAACGGACTGGTCTATTCACGCCTGCACTACGAGGTGGCCAAAGTGTT
The DNA here is from genome assembly GCF_026437365.1 of Eucyclogobius newberryi. Lineage (NCBI taxonomy): Eukaryota > Metazoa > Chordata > Actinopteri > Gobiiformes > Gobiidae > Eucyclogobius > Eucyclogobius newberryi. The sequence continues at coordinate 185,758 of NW_027315787.1, forward strand.
CGGGCTCCGCGGCCGACGACTCAAGCTCTATCTGGACCAGGACTTCAACCAGGGTGACACATTTGTGCTCATTGTGCTCATTGTGCTGTTTAGTTTGGTTATGACACACCTATCATAATGCTTGAGTCTCATAAGGTTGTCAAAAAATCAACTTATCCATTACTAAAACTATATCAAAATCCAGGGCTGTATGTCTTTAGTCGTTTTGTCGATTAATCGGCCGATCGTGTCTTAGTCGACCAACATTTGTTTTATGGTCAGATCAGATTATAGAACTATGAGATTAATGTGCCTTTGTAACTGTAAATACAGTTTCCTGGTAACTTTCTCTATAAATAGTTGTTTTTGCATTAACTTCTAATAAGCTTGTTTTGAAAGCTTATGCCACGCCCCCTTTTAAGTCTACTAATCGATCAGCAGAGCATGTCTTTAGTCAACTACAATAATACTAATCAGAACTAAACACTAAATTCAACACATATTCTTGATTTAAAACACACAAATGGAAGAGGAACACATTTTGATCCTAAAAACCCTGAAGTAATCATGCCTACAGAGCACAACTTCATTCACATACATCAATCAACTTTTCTTACATCTTTTTACAGAATTGCCGGCGGATTCATCTCTAAAATCTCTGGACACCAAGACTCTGTTTGTGAGGGTTCTTCCCACTACGGCCGAGGCATAGAACCCTGCACCTGCTAAAAACCTCCAAACACATTCACATCAAATCAATAATAAACTGTCATTTTCCATCATGAACTTGAATAAATAATACTGGGACAACGTCGATTACAATTTTAAAATGTATTGTCTCATCATGGATTTAAAGGATCATCATGTTACTTTTTTGCCATCTCGTTCTCTCCATGGAGATGTTAATGCTTTGCCACTGTAAACATAGAGTTGCATTTGAGGTATTGCCCAAAAAGAGCTGCTCCCTCCCCCATTCTTCAACTACAGCACCAGACGCCAACTTAAGAATATATATTGTACCAAAAAGAAAAAAGCAATCCAAATCCAAAAATCGACAGAATAACGGCTGTTAAGACTAAACTGTGATTTGACCTGAATTAGTTGAGCTTGAACATAATCAGCCAGGAAATACTTTAAAAAGGGAAAAGGTTTTTTCTACTGATTTTGAACAAAAAATATGTTTAAATTGGACACACATTGTTACCTCTTTGTGACGCTTTACAAAATAGTTAGAAAGGTTGATGTCCAGGATAATTAATTCAATAGGAAATAGTTTTAATGTTGGCAATAGTACTTAGCTTCAGATGTCAGTGACAAACAGCGATGAACAGCATTCGCTTTTAAACCGAAATATTTCTTCTGTACTTTTCTTTCTCACTTAACATTCAGGAAATGGTCTGTAGTTTGAAATGTATTTGCCCTTGAATTTACTGTGAGACCTTTCTATAATTGTGTTCTTTTGCAATTGTAAAACCAAGATTCAAAATATGAACAACAATAAAATGATCTCCAGTGTTGTAAATGCGGTTTTGCAGCTGGATGGACATTTTGCCGTAAATACAGTGGATGAAGAAAAAATATCACTGGGCTAAAGTGGCCTAGTTTCTAATAAAATCCTTTGACTCAAACGGCATTGATCTATTCTTGTGGTGTTTTGCCTGCAAACGAGTTTAAGGTGGTTTAAAAATAGTCGTGATTCCTGGACGCACATAGTAACAGAAATATCCATTGCTCACTGCTTCATACTCGGGGGCCCTTCTAAAAGTAGGAAGCTTCAGTCCTTTTTTGTACGGTTTCAGAAATACTATTTTTGAAGCTTTCAACGCTGACTAAATGTATTGGTTTGGTTATGTCCATAAAACCACAAATGTAAACGTAAGGGTATTTGATTACAGAGGCACTTGTGTGTGTTTCAGAGTTTTGAAGTAGCACTATTGCCAGAGCGATTCACAATGTCTCACCATGTTTACGCAAGAAATGGGTAAAGCATTTCAGTGTTCTAACCCTCATTCTAGAGTCATTTACAAAAGGTTTGGAAAAGACTAAAAGCACTAATAGGTTGTAGTTTGAATTAATGCTGAATGAGGTTTGGATGGAATCAATGATGAATGACCTGATCTGTGCTGCTGTTTTGGTCAGAACTCCATTGAAAAAGCTTGTAATCTAAACTTTCCTGCGTTAATATAATTGATTAATATTTATTTGGTCGGGTCGGTGCATGTTAGAGAACACTTTGGATTAGCCGTGGGCTCATTTTCATCCTTGTCCCGTATTCACTCTCATTCATACACATGCTTTTAGTGGTGGGGAAACCGGAGTACCCGGAGGAAACTTACGCACACACGAGGAGAACATGCAGACTCCACACAGAAAGACCCTAGACCACCTGGGAATCGATTCCAAGAGCTTTCGTGACGCGAGAACAGTCATGGCTGTGCTACTGTAACCAGCTGATCTGATGATCTGATGGAGTTTATGTGGAAAGTGCAGTAACAGTACATGTCCAGTAGGGGCAGCGCAGTGCCCTTGAGCGTCTCTTCAGGTGTAAATCAGCGCGGCATAAAGAGACGTGTCCTTGCGTTATTTCTCATAAATGTCTCCCTTTACAGGTATGGTATCACTATACAATGGAAAAAAAACAACCTAATGTTTTGTACCGAATGTATGTATTAATTAATGAGAAAAAAGACGTTAAGTAATGAGAAAAAAGTCGTAAATTAACGACATTAAACTCATTAAATAACGAGAAAAAAGTCATTCATTAATGAGAAAAAAACTCCTTAATTAACGAGAAAAAAGTCGTAGTTTAGGCGCCGATTCAAAGTGACGTGAGCAGTTCACTTTCAGCCCCACGGTCAGGACGCAAAAGAACGGGCTTGGATGAGTTGACAGTTTAGAACTACATAAAAGCCTGAAATACATGTTAAAGTGTTTCCTGGTTTTTAAAACGATGTCTTACGTGTGTGTTTATTACAAGACAAGACACTGCCGTTTAGCAGCACCTTTCCTGTTACACAAACTGTTGGATAAACGCTTTACTTTCTCCATGATGCAGCTGTAGTGCATCATGGGCTCAAACAGCAGCCGTGCTCAGCCAAAAAGCGATATGTTTTACGCACATGCCATCATCCATACGTCATCCATACGTCATCCATACGTCATCCATACGTCATCCATACGTCATCCATACGTCATCCATACAATCTGGATGAGCGCAGCTCCAACACACGTGAGCACCAACACCGGAGTACGTCATGTTACAGGTCCGGGACCGGACATGAGGACACTGCACCGGGTACATTATTGTTTGTGATGTCTAAAAGACCCGCATTATAAAGATCGACATCTATTGTGGGCTTTTGTATTCACTTGGAGGCGTGTTTGTGTGTTATGAAGACTCCACAGATGCATTTGACTCAAAACACAGAGCTGTTACTGGACTGTACCATTATGCAACAGGGGGGGAGCATGTAACATGGTGCTGAAAGTGAACCGCGTATCTGCCTTTATTGTCTTTACGTTATTTAATGAGAAAAAAGTCATTAATTAATGACTTTTCTCGTAGTGCCCCGCATTTTTTTTTTTTTGGTTGGCCCCTTATACATATATAATATATATGTATAAGGGCCAACCAAAAATATATATATAATATATATATATATATAATATATATATATATATATATATAATATATATATATATATATTATATATATATATATATATATATATTATATATATATATATATATATATATATATATATATATATATATATATATATATATATATAATATATATATATATATATATATATATATATAATATATATATATATATATATATAATATATATATATATATAATATATATATATATATATATATAATATATATATATATATATATATATATATATATATATATATATATATAAAATTAATTAATTATATATATAAATATATATAATTATATATATATAATTATTTTTTTTGCGCCCCCTTCTATGTATCCAAACACTATTTTGGAATTTACAAATAAATCTAATGAAAGGAGAATCGAAAGCAGTGTGTTACGTATTCTAACAAGTCAGGGGTATCACCTCTGGATAGACAGGCTAGAATATTATATATTTGTTTATGCTTGGCAGAATTTTTTATTTTTTTTGGGGGGGGGGGGAGTAGGTCGCCTAGGGCACCAAATGTGCTGGGGCCGGCCCTGACTCCGGAGGATGCGCTCGCACTATCAAGAGCGGAGTGCAACAGTTATACAAACCGCTGAGCAACAAAGACAGACCGCAGAACTTTCTCATTAGAGCTATGGACTTGAGACAGAGAAGAAGCCTAGTCTAGTCTCAAGTATGACCCTGCATTGGTACAGAGCCTGTTTATGCACACAGTTCTTACTGGGCTACAAAATTATAATATTGTAACCCTTATTTCTTGTGGCTCACCGGTCTCTGAGGCAGTGGGTATTGCGGGTTACAGTTGAGTTTATATTTGTTGTGGGTTTTCTGTTATTTTCCTGTGCCAAAATAAACCAACACGGCAGGACAGTGTTTGAGCAGCCGTCCCTTTATTTCACGTGCTCTGAACTCTCAACTCGACTCCTGTGCGTCAACAAAAAGGGTTGTACTGAAACAATATACAGAATAAATGTTCCCAAAATAAAATAAGTGCAACACACTATAATCAAATGATAAATTCCCTAAGTAAATCAAACAGAAATTAATATTAAATAAAATCATATGTTACAGTCTTCCCCTGCCACAAAATGAAATGTCCCCATTTCAAATAGGACACTCATAACCTTGAGCACACAGTAGAATAATCAACAAAACACAATACGAACAGTACAATATGAGTAAAATTAGGCCGCACACATACAGCACTAGAAACATCAGGGAGTAACATATCAAGTGACAAAGTCCCTGTATCTATTTGGCTTGCAAACCCTGCGACCAGAACGGGACACAACAGGGCGTGCCATGGGAGAGGATGGAGGGGACACACTGGGCTGGGAAACAGGGGAGAATGGAGGAGAAACAGAGGGAATAGAAGAACAAGGAGAAGGCGGAGCACCTGGAGTAGCCTCTCCTGCAGGTGCAACTTCAGGCTGCCTACACCGAGCAGGCACATGTGGTGGAGTAGGAGGTAGAAAAGGTAGAGCCCCAGACAAAGCTGTAAGGTGAGGAGCTACTGAGGGTGTAATTGTCAGTCCGGATGAAAATGTCCTGTCCATATTCTCAACAGGCTGCAAAGCTCCTTTGAATGCTTTGAGTCTATTGTGGTGTACAATCCATGTCCGTGAATGTGCTTTCTTAGGATCCGTTATCTCATAAGTCACACCTGGACGACCGACTTGTGTCACATGTTTCAAAATGACAAATGGTCCTTTCCACCTGGGAGCCAGTTTATTCATTTTGTTAGCAGGGTCATCAAGAAGAACAAGGTCCCCCGGCTTATGCGGATGAAACACAACTTTCTTGTCATAGTGGAATTTTTGACGCAACTTACTGAGTGTGGAATTGTGAGTCGTATCCACAAACGCGTGTGTCAAACGTGACGTCAGGTAAGAGGCATAAGCTGCAGGCGTACCTGGTGTAGGTGAGGTCACAGAGGGACTACAGTTCAAGATAACGTCCAGTGGCAAGTTTGGTTCCCTGCCGTGCACAAGAAAGAATGGGGAAAACCCTGTGCTAGAATGTACACTGGAGTTGTATGCGAGTTCCACTTGTGGGAGAAACTGGTCCCACTCACCCCCAGTTTGAGCAATGTACTTAGAAAGTTGGTCCTTCAGAGTCCTGTTCAGTCTCTCCACCATGCCATCCGACTGGGCGTGGTACGGGGTGGTGCGTGTTTTGGTTATCCCCAGTAACCTGCACAAGTGTTTCACAAGGTCAGATTCAAACTGTCTACCCTGATCTGTGTGAATAGACTCGGGCAACCCGTGTTGTCTGACATAGTCCTCAAAAATGTATTTTGCTACCGTAACGGCACGTTGGTCTTTCAGTGGAAATAGATTTGCATAACGTGTAAAATAGTCTGTGACAACCAAAACATACCTATTGCCCTGAGATGTAATAGGTAGTTCAGTGATATCAGCAGCTACTTTTTGAAAAGGTCTGTCAGCCTGAATAGACTGCAGTGGGGCGCGTTCATGTGGTACTGGAGAACCTCGTTTTTGACAATGGAGGCACTGAGAACAAAAAGCATGCACATCACGTGTCATAAAAGGCCAATAACAGATACGCCTAGCTCTCTGTAGTGTGCGTTCTGCGTTCAAATGTCCACTTAACTGATTACCATGTGAAGCTGACAAGGCTTTGGGGAGAAGTACTTTTGGTAAAACCACTTGAAAGTTTACAGATGAGTGAGGACTTCGTTTTGACTTTCTGCAAAGAATCCCTTGTCTCATAGTAAGGTTAGGAAACTCATGCCATAGTTTTCTCAACAAAGGGGAGGAGTACCTCAGCCTACCAATAGGGGGCCTACACGTACTATCATTCACCCATGAAATAACTGTACTGAGACATTCATCACTCTGTTGTTGTTGTTTCAATTGTTCAGAGTCAATAGATAATGTGTCGCCAATGTCCTGAGTAATGTTGTTAGTGTTGGTGTCTGTGGCAGCCACCGCGGTGGTTGTGTCAGTGACAGCCACAGTAACACACTGCTCCGCTTGGTCAAGTCTTTCTGTACTGGGGTGTCTGGACAAAGCATCAGCATTTGCGTGCTGTTTACCTTGCCGGTGCATGATAGAATAGTCATAAACGTCCAACTCAAGTATCCATCGGCTACGTCTGCCTGTAGGATCATTGTCAACGGCAGTTTTCTTTAGGCTCAGCAGAGGCTTATGGTCTGTGATCACAACAAAGGAACTGCCAGAAAGAAAATGTTTAAAATGTCTCACAGACCAGACAATTGCAAACAGTTCACGATCAAAAGTAGACCATTTCCTTTCTGAGTGACTCAAGGTGTGGCTTGCATAGGCAATAACATGTTCTTTACGGTCCTGTCTCTGGGCTAACACTGACCCGATGCCCTCTAGTGATGCATCAGTGTACAGCAAGAAAGGTTGAGAAAATACAGGATGTGCCACAACCGGTGGTTTAGTAAGAGCATTCTTAAGTGACTGAAATGCCTCCTCACACTCAACTGTCCATCTAAAAATAGTACCTTTGTGAGTAAGCGAGTGCAGTGGGGCAGCAGTGACAGAGAAGCTCCTAACAAACCTACGGTAGTAGGAGCATAGTCCGACAAAAGCCCTAACTTCTGTAGCCGTCCTGGGCGTTGGCCACTTGCGCACCTTTTCCAGGTTCTTCTCGTCGGGCTGAAGTCCTTGGCTGGAGACAACATGACCCAGAAATGTCACTTCTGTCTGGGCAAAGTGACATTTCTTTGCTTTCAATTTAAGACCAGCTGATCTGAACCGGTCAAAAACTTCACCTAGGCTCTTAAGGTGGTCAGTGAATGTTTGGCTAAAGACAAGTACATCATCTAAATAGATTAAGCACTCCTTCCAATGCAAACCATGAAGGACTAGTTCCATCAGTCGTTGGAATGTCGGGGGAGCATTTGTCAGTCCCATCGGCATAACCTTAAACTGGAAAAGACCAGTCCCACTGTTAAATGCCGTTTTCTCTCTGTCTTGTGACTCAAGTTCAACCTGCCAATATCCACTTGAGAGGTCCATGGTGCTAAACCAACAGGAACCTGACAAGCTATCAAGCGCCTCTGCTGGACGAGGAAGGGGATAAGAGTCTTTGATAGTGACTGCATTGAGTTTTCTGTAATCTATACAAAATCTGTAAGTACCGTCCTTTTTCCGAACCAAAACAACTGGGGAGGACCAAGGGCTGTAGCTTTCCTCAATAATGTCCTGTTTGATGAGCTGCTGGACCTGTCTGTCAATTTCAGCTCTGATGTTAGGGGAAGCCCGGTACGCTCGCTGCTTGATAGGAGGGTTGTCACCGGTCCTGATGCTATGTTTAACCAGGTCAGTCCGTCCATAGTCCTGGTCATGGGCACTGAACACGTCACAATAAGACATAAGTAAAGCCTGGAGCTGTTGTTTCTGGTCAGCAGTAAGAGCAGAGTCATCAATGTTAACATCTGGCAGTAACTGCTCAGTGGTGTCAATCTGGGTAGTGACTGCATCTACATTTCCCTCAACAATGCAGTAATCGTCATCACTATCTTGGCCTATAGGATAAAAATCACCTAGTTTAGTGTCACTGGGCACCTGTAAGTCAGAGGTAGTTGGATTCATGACTCTAACATAAGTCAACCCAGCCTGAACTGGAGCAACTGTGCGTGCAGCCAGTAAGCCCTGGTAAATAGTTAGTTCTGGTTCAATAACACCTACGTAGGTCGTGTTAAAGTCGGATACACCGATAGTGGGTTGGACTTTTGCCAGAACAGTCATTTGTGACATTGCAGGCACAAGAAGTGGTGTCACAGTAATGGCATTGCAACTCAAAGGGGCAGTCTCTGCAGCGGACAAAAGAGGAACTTTGGCTCGATTACCCACTGTGAGCATGCCTTCCTTTAAATCAATGATTGCAAAATGCGCAAAAAGAAAGTCCCAGCCTAATATAAAAGGCTGTGTGACATTCCTGACTACTTGGACAGTGTGAGAGAACATCTCACTGCCTAACCTCATGTTTACTGTGAGGGTGCCGAGATTGTCCAAGTAGTCACCAGTCACAGCTCTAGGGACAACTTGAGGTCGCTGTAAAGGTTTTGTTCTCAGAGAGGGAATTGACATTCTAAATGCTTCACTAATCAGTGAGATGTCTGAACCAGAATCTATGTATACTTTGGTAGCAACATTTTCAATAATGGCCAATACATTACGTGTGAATGTCTTACGTTTGGTTTGTCCTATTGATAGAAGGTGGGCCTGATCACTAGAAGCAGACACTTGGCCCTCGGTGTCTACTGTCACTCGTTTCCCTGACTGTAGTGATCGTCACTAAAGGTCACATGGTGGTTTCTGTCATATTTATCCCTGCCTGAGCGTGCTGAGGGGGATCTGTGTCTACCTGCACCAGAAGTAGAGTCATAGTCATGGTAAGTGGAGGACTTATCACCATGGTGATGGGAAGGATGCCATCCCTCTGGGCTGCGGGGTCTAGAGTGCCTCACGTAGCTGGATTGATGGTCCTGGTGACGAGGAGTAGGTGCAGGTCCCGAAGACTGCCGACGGTCGAGGTGATCTGGTGAGCGCCAGCGGTTGTGATGGTCTGGTGAGCGCCGACGGTTGTGAGGGTCCGGTGAGCGCCAGCGGTTGTGATGGTCTGGTGAGCGCCGACGGTTGTGAGGGTCCGGTGAGCGCCTGGAGAACCCGTAGTCGCTGTAGGATCCACTGCTGGGCCGGTGATAGGTTGGTGTAGAGGAGCGGGCGTCCCGGATAGGAGACACGGCTGGGGTGCGCCGATACCTCTCCCTGCTACGGTCACCTCGGAAGTGGTCAGGAACATCACGGTGGTTCACACCATGTCCCTGTTTAACATGCGTCTTCAGAGTTTGAAAATCTCTGGAAAGTTGCTTAATAGCATCAAGCAGTTCGTTGGAGCAATCTGCCTGGTTCTTTTCATTTTTGGTGGAAACCATAGCAGACAGCGGCTCTTCTCTGGTTGCAAGTGTTGTTGCATATGGTGTGTTCGTCACTGGGAATGATGGTGGAAGGAGTCTTAAAGCCTCCTGAGCACGTTCCCATTTACATGCAATCGCCAGCGCATCTTCTAACGTCGCTGCGCCATGCTCGTGACATTTCGATTGGAGAATGGGGTCTAATCCAGCAATAAATCTTCTAAAGCGTTCCATGGTAATGGCTGGCTCTCCGTAGTTCGGAAAAGCTTCCAGCACTAACCTTGTAACTTCAGCAGCATAAACTTCCAACGGTTCTTTGGACAGGCGTTGTCTTGCATTAACAAAAGTTTGAAAATGAAGCAAAAATTCCTTTCTGCCAAAAACGTCATTAAGCTTAGCTGTACATTGGTCATAGTCCTGTTTCACAGCTGGTGACAAAGATAGCCAATATGCTAACGCATCTCCACTAAGGCGAGTGGGAAGTATTGTGGCTATATCCAGCTTCTGTCCATCAGCGCAGGCTTTAACTGCTAGCTCCAATCTGGTTTTCCATAGAGCAAAACTTTCCTTGTCCTTACCATCGCCGTGGAAACATGGCGGCAAATCCACGCGGTAATGAATTACAGTCTTTGGAGAGTCTCCCGCCAAACCAGCATCGCCATTAACATGTGCGTTGTTGTCCTCAACGCCGTCATCTGGCTGTTGCTGCGACATACTGAAAAACTGTCCAGCTAAAACAAGCAGGTGGAACTCTGGGTCTTCACAAAAATAACCAGTGATGGCAATCTTGTATATTCCCGAACAAGTGAGCCACCGCCGAAGCTAGCTGACTGCCTTGGCAAATTAGCACAGCCGAAAACAAGCAAGAAAAACACCGCTGCTACCAGTCTGTAACCCTTATTTCTTGTGGCTCACCGGTCTCTGAGGCAGTGGGTATTGCGGGTTACAGTTGAGTTTATATTTGTTGTGGGTTTTCTGTTATTTTCCTGTGCCAAAATAAACCAACACGGCAGGACAGTGTTTGAGCAGCCGTCCCTTTATTTCACGTGCTCTGAACTCTCAACTCGACTCCTGTGCGTCAACAAAAAGGGTTGTACTGAAACAATATACAGAATAAATGTTCCCAAAATAAAATAAGTGCAACACACTATAATCAAATGATAAATTCCCTAAGTAAATCAAACAGAAATTAATATTAAATAAAATCATATGTTACAATATCAAGACAGACCTCCAGCCTTACCTGTTGCAGATATCTACGGCTGATGAACTGCTCCTGGAGTATTTGAACATTAGCATGTGCTAATGTGAACGAGAAGCAAGATAAAAAAGAAACTGTATCACGACAAACCACTGTACACTCTGTTTAGTCAAGTAACACCTCTGAGGAAGGCTAAAAGTGTCCAAATCGACAAGGCCACACTTCATCCAGAAGTACTATCTGATCTGGAAGAAATAAAGGCAGACATTCTACTGTTAAAATACCTGATGGCAGAAGTGTCACAAATAAAGTCAATGAATAAGATGGAGGATGTGCCACAACTGTAAACCAGCAAAGATCGAGAAGATGTCAATCAACAGCCCCATCTTCAGCCACAGCGCAGGACGTGGAGCTATGAGCGTACAGCGGGTGACCACCTGCCTGGTGATCTAGAGCGTCGGCGCCACCCCACCCATTATCCATCGTTCAACTCGGAGACGGCCCAGTTCCAGAGAGGCTTCGCTAGAAAAAACAAAAAGACCATTTTGTAAAGCTGTGACTAGTGAGAAACAAAATATCCTGACAAAGTAACTGAACTTGTGGGAAAGAAGTGTCTCATTTACGGCTTCCTGCAGGGCTTCAGATCTCAGGCTCTGGGATACAGGGTCACAACTATCCGCAGTTGATGAGGCCTGGAAAGCAGAATACCTCCTTAACATGGAGTTGAGACACATAACTCAGCTGGTCGATCTGAATGACCCCTTGCAAATTGAGGCAGCCAATGGAATTAATTAATTAAGAATTAATTGTGCCCATGCTAGTCATTGAATGTAACCAGCATTCGAGCGTGTACCTCAGTCACCTTGAAGAGAGACAGATAGTACGTGACATGCTTAGGGAAGAGTCCAGCTCATTTACCAAATCAGATGGTGATATAGGGTGCATTGAGAAGCTACGGCTAAAAATATCACTGAAAGACTCTGAACCTGTTGTGCAAACTTATGTCAGTCCCTTGTATGAAGAAATGAAAGACTACCTACCTGATCTGATTGCAGAAGGATATATAGAGCGGTCACGCTCATCTTATGCTTCTCCAATAGTGTGTGTAAGAAAGAAAGATGGTTCACTACATTTATGTATAGAGTAGACTATAGAGAACTCAACCGAAAGACCTCACCCTAACAGACAACCGATCCCCAGAATTCAAGATATCCTGGATGGCCTTGGTGGTAACACAATGTTTTCACTGCTTGATCAAGGAAAAACTTACCCCCTAAGGTTTATGGCCAAAGACAGCAAACACCTAACAGCTTTTGTGGCACCATGGGGTTTATACAAGTGGACTAGGATACCCTTTGGACTCATGAATGCACCTGCGGCTTTCCAGCGATGTATGGAGGAGTGTTTAGAGGATATCCGAGACAAGATCTGTGTCCCTTATTTGGACGAGACCCTAGTGGGATGTGAGAACTGTTCTGCAGAGGCTTAGGCAACATGGGATCAAGTGAAAGCCTTGCAAGTGTGAGCTTTTTCAAGCTGAGATCCGTTATCTGGATAGAATAGTTTCAGCCGAGGGCAACAAGATGGACCCAGCTGACATCGCTGCAATAACAGTTCTAAAAGACAGGAAACCAAAGACAGTTGGGGAACTAAGAAAAGCTGTTAAGCTACTACCACCAGTACATTAAAGACTTTTCTCAAATAGCCAGTACTCTTTATGATCTAGTCAAGCGCCCTGCAGAAAGCACACAAAAGGAAAAATGTGAATGTCGTGCTATCAGAAATTAGCCCTTAAGTGGGTAATCACAGAAAAATGTAGGGATTATGCCCCTTTCTTTATGGTTTACAGTCCTGTGTAAAACTTAACGCCACAGGGTTGCCGAACTGGCGGACTTTAATTTCACTCTCAGATACCGCTCGGGCAAAGGAAACATTCATGCTGATAGTTTGTCAAGAATGCCAATACATGTTGAAGAACCTATGAAACAATGTACTGAGGAAATGTCTTATGATGCTGTCGAAGCGGTGGAGATGCAGCCTGAATCTACTGCATCTTGATCAATGGGTATTTCTGTCAATAATGTGTGGGACACCTAAAGTATCCCAGTTGTCTTTCTATCTCCTGCACGGCTAAAACAAGACCAGACAAGCAACATGCAGATTGGACCAGTCTTGCAATATAAACTGACTAAAATGAAACCTACAAACCAACAACTGAAAGGCTGCAATTCACAAAACCGAGTCCTCCTACGTGAATGGGACAGGTTACATTTGGATGACAATGGAGAAATGTGGAGGGAAATAGGCCAATAGGAAACGGTTTGTGCTACCTGAAAAACACAAATTGACTGTATTGGAACTACACAATGAAATGGGACACCAGGGCAGTGACAGGACTGTTTCTCTTGTTAGAGATCACTTTTTCTGCTTGTCTTAAACAGAAATAGCCCCACAAGGAATGGAGAGCCCCACTTGTCAACATTGTGACAGCTCAGCCATTTGAACTGGTTTCAGTGGACTCCCTCCATCTAGACAAATGTAAAGGTGGGTACAAGTACATATTGGTTATTGTAGATCATTTTACAAGATTTGCACAGGCGTATCCCACCACCTCAAAATACTTAATGACTACGCCCTGAAATTCGGGTTTTCATCACGCATTCATCACGATCAGGGTGGTGAATATGAAAACCAGTTGTTCCCTGTTGAGCAACTATTGTAGTGTCACAAGATCTACTCTACTTCAAGTAGAACGTTTTAATGGGACATTATTGCAGATGCTCAAAACTTTCACAGACAATGACAAAATTAACTGGAAAGATTCTCTGAATAAGCTTATCTTTGCTTACAACTGCACCAAAACAGAACAGGCTTCTCTCCCTTTTATTTACTGTATGGCCGTTCCCCACGGTTACCCATTGACATGTTTAACTTGAGGCAGGAGGGCGTATTCAGCTAGAAAATGTTGAACAGTGGCGCAAGAGGCATATAATATTGCAAGAGAAAATGCACAAAAAGTAGCCCAGAGAAACAAAAATACATTCAACACAAAAGTCAGGAGCTCTCTGTTGTATCCAGGTGACTGCATGACTTGTGCAATAGGGCCCATGGCGGACCTGGGAAGTTAAGAAACCACTGGGAAGATCACATCCACATTGTCTCAAGACAAGTCGGAAAGGACGTTCCAGTGTGTGAGCTCAGACCAGAACAAGGTGAAGGCAAAACTAGAGTAGTACTCTAGTAGTGATCATCTGCCACGGGAAACAAAAACAGCTGCACCTGTGAAATCGAAAAAGGACAAAATAGTGAACACTGCGACAACACAGGAGTCTGAGGATGAAGAGGATGATGAGGAGTTCTATTTTCCACTACCAAAAGTTCACCCAGGCATGCTAGGAAATGACACCAGTACCAGCATGGCATGTCCTCGCTTTATTTGTCATTATCTGCCTTTACAGGGATTTTACACTGTCGTGTAACTAAAATATAATATAAAGTCTATATATATATATATATATATATATATATATATATATATATATATATATATATATGTATGTGTGTATGTTCTGGATTTAAATGGAAAGTAGGGACTAAAAATTCAGAGAAAAGTTCTGAAAAAGGTGTAGATCATTAAGTATGTCGGTGTAATCCCTCATTCGTCCAGGCTTTACTTCAGGAAGGCTCCGCCCAGACCCGGCGGGTCTTACCACAGAACAGTATTAATATCGGAGTTCTCGATCTAAATTCTTTTATTGACAATGACTCTTGGATGAGAGTCGAAACGTCTATTGATGACTACAACTGAAGCTTTTTCTACTATGTAGATCATTAAAGAAAATATTTTTTAAATGTTATTTAAATTTTATATTGAGACTAAACCAAGACTTTACCCAAAATTTTACTTTTACCAGATCAGGACCAAACAAAGTCCTCATCCGGATTGAGGACCAAATGTAAACATGCTTTAGTTTTGTGCAAAATATATACCATTTTATTGCACTTTGTAATTGAAATCCAAACATTTTACACTCCGTATCAAACGCAGGTGCTGCTCGGAGGAATAGTCTTTTAGATGCATCACCTTTTGGCAGCACAGATGGTCCGAAAGAGGTGCAGGGGCTTCAGAACTGACTGGACCGCCGCTCTTCTGCGCATCTTCATCCCGGTCTGGTGTCTCTCCTCCTCACGCACATCCAGGTAGGACATGCTTCATCCATGCACGCCATTTTAAAGTCCTTTACCAAGCTTTTTATATCAGTTTTGATATGATTAGTTTGGTAAATTTAAGTAATTTTTAAGTAAAGTAGGTAAAATGTCAGTGTTGCTTGGACATTCGATGGACATCTAGAGGAGACTCTGACAGTTTTAGATGTGTGTCAGTTAAGCATGTTTTGCATCCAGATGAGATGGAGTACGACCTTATCTCAATGACACTTAACAGCCTTCTTTGCTTATGTAATATTCAGTCAACGTTCCATTTTTTGGAAGCACAGGCAGTGTAGAGTGACAAAGATCTGCTCATTTGTAAAGTTGAATCATATCTACTGTATACTTGATTTGTACATTGTGTTGAACCACCACTAAACAAGAATCAATGTCAGTATTTTTAACAGCTCTTCCAGCACAGTTTCAACTTGAAAATCACTCAATCATTTAAATAACATACTGTAGTTATTAATGAAATTTGATTGTGCTGTATGTGTCACCCAGCCCTTAAGCCTCTTGTTCTGTTGTTTTTGTGCAGAGCTTTTTTATTATTATTTTTAAGCTGTTGTTTTACCTTTGGCATCAAAAAGCTTTTTAACAGATTAGTTTGAACTTGGATTGTTAAAGAAAAGGTACATTTGTGTGAGTTATGAGGGGAATCCATAGTCGATTGTCAGGCATTTGGTTTCGAGCAGAGGTCAGACTGTTGATATTATTGGTGTTAAATGGCACTGATTAAAAGTCTGTTTAGTTTATGTTCATGAAATCATTAATAACAGCCATTTCCACTTGGTTTTGGAAAGATTGAATCGAGAATTGAGATTGATCAATATGAGAAGTTCATACAAAAGTAACTCAAAGTGCTTTACAACAGTTAAAACATATTAAAATCACAATGCAATATAAATCACTAGACATAATAAAAGCATAAATAATTATGTTCACATTTGTCTGTTATTCAAACCTCAACTAATCAATTAAAATGATGACATGATTTAGAATATGTTTGTTCTATTGATATAATATAATAAAAATATCAAGTACCGTAATACATTTTTGTCAATAAAGTGTACATTAACCATAACCTTAACTTTAAAACCTTTAGTTGTTTAGTCGATTTGTCAGTCAATGGCAATTAGTTTTGCGGCCAAGAAAGTATTTGTTCTCCCTTCATTTTGCATCTCGTCTCATGCACCTATTTGCGCTTCCTTTGGGGCAAAACCTTTCATTGGTTTAACTTATGCAATGACATAATTGTGAGACCGACTTCCCTGAGAAGGATTTGGCTGTTAAATAATCGTAAGCTTTTGGAGTAAACCGTACATTAGCAGGTTTACAGTGGGCTGTTTGTAACACATTCAGGTCAATCCTTTTTCCTCCGTAATGCCCTGAACTGAAAGAACTCCCATGTTTTTTATTCTAAGTGTCTGGGGCTCGAGCCCGACTAAAGCTCGAGGAGAACTTGTCAAACCTGTTGAGGTCATTTTTAATTCAACACCTTAAGCGTTTTGTGTGTTTTTCCTATTTGTTTTGAGATTGTTTCCATTATCCAGTATTTGTCACAGGCTTAAAATTCCAGCAGTGTTTGAGGCTCAGCAGGTCGTCAAGTTCCTCTCTCCTGACATGCTGTTTAGTAATACAATACTTTCCTGGAGCAAAATAATCGTAAAGAAAATAAAGCTGTAATTCAACTATTTTGAGAAATGTTTTTGCCATATTGTGTAATATAGTTGTGAATGTATAGACTTTCACAACTTTATTATACTAGCTGACAGATAGTAT
This sequence comes from Eucyclogobius newberryi, assembly GCF_026437365.1. Lineage (NCBI taxonomy): Eukaryota > Metazoa > Chordata > Actinopteri > Gobiiformes > Gobiidae > Eucyclogobius > Eucyclogobius newberryi. The sequence continues at coordinate 202,521 of NW_027315787.1, forward strand.
ATATATTTGTGAAAGATAATATAATGTGACATGTTTATAGCGCTGTACATACAAAAAGTTATCACAAATAGTCTGGGCTACTGTTATTATCGGAAAAAGTGTACATTTTATCTTCAATTTCCCATTTTGGACGCCTATGACTTTCACATTTTGTAACTTATAATAGAGTAATGTATATTCATGGGAAACAAGAACAAGTGAAGAGTTAATTTTCAAAAATAGAAAATATGTCACAAAGTTATTTTCTTATTAACTTGAACAGTATAGAGGCTATTTTCTCAAGAAGGGATGGAATAATATTTTTATTGCACTGAAATAGTATCGCACTTACTTCTTTTTGCAATGGAATTCTTCAAGTGTATAAAACCTGCTGGTGCACTGGGGAGTGGAGCAGTTTCAGGCTCTAAAGATGAGCTTCTTGTTTCAAGTGGGCAGCTGTGTAGTAAAAGCAATGTTAAAATCAGGTCTGGGTGTTTTGCTCTTGTGATGGCATTAATTTGAAGGATAACACCAAAAATGAAATAAAAAGTCCAACAAACAACATAACGTGGTTAAAAGATGTAAGTGAACCTTTGTCCCAATGGAGGTACATTTCAGTGTTGCATCTCAAAAACAAACCAAAACCAAAACATTAGGGGATTGAAAAATAAAGATAAATCATAGAGATAAATAGTAACTAAAAACAGACTTGAATTCGCCCATTCCTCAAAACGCCTGGCAAAAAATTCACCCAATTCAAACTGAAGCTGAAGGAGCTCAAAGAATTGGCTGGCCTCTTTGTGAAGCTGAGACTCTATAGTTTTGGTTTCTGTTGTCTGATTTACTCTGATTATAAAACAAGCTCTGCACAGAGGAAAATCAGATTTCAAATCCTGCCTAGATTTTCTTTGATAAATATATGAAGGAGCAAAGCTGCTGTTGGAGATTTGGACTTACAGACAGTAGACTGAGCCTGTTGTTTTGACAAATCCTTTTTCTTTCTTTCTTTTCCTTCCCATTTTCAAAAAAAGAATAAACTGTAGGTTTTTATTTTGTTCCTAACTGGCCTGACCATAAGCGATTTCAAAGAGGAACGTTTTAAGCCTGGTTTTAAATGAAGAGACTGTGCCGGCCTCTTTAACATGGACAGGAGCTGATTCCATAACACAGGAGCTTGGGAGCTAAACGCTCGACCTCCTACTGTGCTTTTAGAGACTCTTGGGACCACCAGAAGGCCAGCATTTTGTAAGCAAAGAGCTCTGTTTGGATAATATGGTACTATTGTATCTTTGAGGTTGGATGGGGCCATGTCATTTATGGGTTGTAAGTCAGGAGGAGGATTTTGAATTCAACAGGAGCCAGTGAAGAGACTCAAGCACCAGCGTAATGTGCTCTCTTCTTTGAGTTAGTATCTTGATATTATTCCCCTTGAAAGTTCTGAATTGTATGCTTTCATAAATAGTTCAGTCAGAGGGTTATAATGGTCATTGCTTTGTTTAATGTCTTGGTTATAATAACTGCTTACCTGTTTCTCCAAGCAAAATAATTATTTAATTATATTAAAGCATTTCAAATGATTTTCTTTTACAACTTGGTAGTGCTGCAGCTAACGATTATTTTAGTAATCGAGTAATCTATTGATTCTTTCTTTGATTAATCGAGTAGTTGGTTAATTTTTTGTACATTCTGTAAACTATTACAAATAATGTCGGTGTAATCCCTCATTCGTCCAGGCGTGTTCCATAGTAGAAAAAGCTTCAGTTGTAGTCATCTGGACTCAGTTCGAAAAATTCGACGTTTCGACTCTCATCCAAGAGTCATTGTCAATAAGAGAATATTTATACTATTCTGTGGTAAGTCCAGCCCATTGGGAGGAGCCTTCCACTTCAGGAAGGCTCCGAAACGTCAATTTTTTTTTAAAATCTGGAGTCCAGATGACTACAACTGAAGCTTTTTCTACAATATTACAAATAATATAAAATATTTTTTAATAAAAGTTATAGTTCATGGTAATAAGCAAATAACTAATAAGGAATCTCTGCTTAAAAAAATAAAAAAAATAAAGAAATCACATAAGTATGTCTCAAAAACCGCAACATTTCACTTCACCAGTCCAAACTGTTCTGTTTGTATTTAAAGAATATATATAAAGGACTAATTAACTTGTCACATAACTTAAAATAAGAAACTTGTTTGTAAAACGTTTTGTTTGACCAGTGATTCTAGTGTTTTGAACTGTAAGTCTGCATTTAGTCATTTTGCAGCATTAGCTCCGTGTGCCGTTCTCTTTAGCCTGTGTCAACGTCTCGTCATCGCGGACTTTCTGTTTCATAATCATGCTCCTCGGTGCTGTTTCTGTTTCTGATCGAGCGGCGTGTTTTAAACTTACGAGTGTGACTGGGAAGCAGAGTTTGTTGTGTGAAAGAGCTCAGAGGACCGCGAGTGTGAAACAAGACACAGAAGCTAAACTGAACGGCTTTAGTTGCTGCAGGTCTGTACGCAACAACCTCTGTGTGAAACGCAAGTGCCACAAGTTATTACTCCGTGCACCACAGATTCACATGTTTTTAATTAAATATGTAAATTAAATGAATCATCGAGGCAGTAAAATAATAATCAAAGCTTTTTTGTAATCAAATTACTCGATTTACTTGAGTAATCATTGCAGCCCTACAACTTGGTAAAAAACACTGTTATACCTTGTGTTATTCAGACCCTAAATCACAGATCTGCGCTGTTAGATGCAAACCTTTGGTCATATGCCAACCAGTTTAAGACTTTAACATCTTTGTTTAGTTTGTACGTTTTGAAAAGCTCTTTCCATGTCGTAAGCACAGATTTTCCCAAGGGGTTTTTACTTCCTACAGATAACATTTGTCAGTAAGGCCTGTACAGAGACCTCCGGCATGAAGTTACACTCAATATTTTTTCAGAGGCTGCAGGTGTGCACTAGCACGCAGGGAATGATTGACATGTGGGAGAACTACTCAGCTGTCCACGCCACGAGGAGATGAGACTCTGATTGGTCGCACAAAATTCTCTATTCAACCTTTAAGTATGGGATAAGAGTACATTTTTCAAGGTAATATTATTTATTTTTTATAGTAGAGGGGCATTATTTTTCTCCAAGATTGTTGGTAAATCTTAATGGAGGACCACACCTAAATATCTTAGAAAATCAGCTTGCTATTTAAATGGATAGGTCTTTCTAAAGATCAAAGCCTTCACCGCAGCGCGCGCAATCCCAAAGTGGTTCTTCTTCTTACAAATATCTAAATCATGTTTTCATAATTCAACAGAAATTACCACTGGGTATTTCTGCTTAGAGAACCCAAATGGCTAGCAGTAGCCCTGTTTATACCACTTTGAGGTGAACACATGCCTCCCTGGACATTTATTGCTTTAGTCTCTTGAAGCACCCTGAAATTGTTGTTACAAAGATTTTTGTAGAAAGATTGAAATGATGGCTGTATTTGGTTTTGTTTGGTTAAAATTAGATTATTTGTTTTGTCTTTTTAAAGATATGTTCTTTCAATTTGTGCTTTTCTACGTTTCCAGGCTAATCATTTAGAACATTTTGATCCACTTTTGTAGTACCTTTGTTTGGCAAAGAGCATTTTCTTTTTCCTGTGAGGTCAGATCATTCATTTCTTCTCTAATCTTTTAAATTTCCTGTAGCACTTGTAGATTCACCTTCTTGGCATGATTTACTCCAGCAGTTTAGTTTTTAGTTCTTGCAGATCTTGAGATCAATATTACATTAGTTTTTGATGTTCTATGTTGATGTGTTTCTTGTAAGTATATAGTGTTTATTTGCTCCTTTCTCATTTTTGTTAATATTTTTATCGTTTGATTGGGTTCTATATGCCGTTAATGTTAAAGGATGCTATTCATAACTCTTCCGATGCCACTGAGTGGATTGTATTGATTTTACTCTCATCAGTTTACAAATTCTACTGAAATGCTCTGGTCGAATACAACACATAAGAACGACAGCAACATGAAACGAAAGAGAAGATCAAATGAAAAACAAATATACATGCCAAAAACCTGCAATTTACTACTTTTGTTGGTTTTTAGATGGTAAAAAGCTGCTGATGTTATTGATTTGATGTGGCTGTTAAAGTTCAAGTCTGAGTCTGAGTCCATTATCACCCCCAGATTTATAATTTGGTTTGTAGGTTTTAGAGCGAGACTTTGGAGGTGACCGCTAACACTTTCTCTTTGTTTCTCTGGCCAAAAACGATGATTTCAGTCTTGTCTGAGTTCAGCTGGAGAAAGTTGTTTTGCATCCACAAACTGATCTGTTGGATGCAGTGACAGAGTGAATCTACTGGTCCATAGTCACCTGCCGACAGTGAAACATAGATCTGACTCGTCTGCATAATTGTGATAAGACACATTTTCACTGCGTATCAGCTGACCTAACGGCAGCATGTAGAGGTTGAAGAAGAAGAAGGGGTCCCAGGACTGACCCTTGGGGCACCCCACAGGTCAGGGACATGTGGTCTGAGACACACAAATTTCAACAAAGTACTTCCTGTCTTCCAGAGCCTGCATGATGAACTACAATACATCCTTTAAACTTGTAAATACTTCCCTAAATATGGAACAAATTGCATTCCATATCACTTCAATACAGAACACAGATTTTACTTTTCAATTACAGGAACAATTACGTATTTTATGTAACAGTTGGCAACCCTAAAATTTGGGATAGCCTGATTGATTACAAATACCATGTATACAGGACTAACCCTGTTTGCTCTTGCATTAAACATTCATTATTCCGAATGTTTCAGAAACCGGACTATTAACCTTAACCCGAATATTGACCTCATGTAAACGTAGTCTGTAATAATATATACAGTATACCACATAATGCACTTGAGGAATAGAATAAAACATAGTTTATCCATATTAGATGAGTGTGGCTAATGACTTGTGACTTGTGAGCTCATTCCTGAGACAGTTGTTTGCGGAGACTTTGATGTTTATTGATTATATATCTGTTAAAAGCTGTTCCTACGATTGCCCTGCAGGGACTTAGTCGTTTCTGCGGACCTCCTTTGAACGCAAGACAAAGAGAAGAAAGAGCGGGTCGATAATAAACTGTTTTATTTATAGGCGCCATAAGAGCCCCATGTGCTTAAGGCTGCAACTTTCAACTCACCAAAGTCTTACATAACCTTCACACTTAAAGCAGCATATACATACTAAATATTTTACCCTTTGATAACATAACTGTTAAGAGTTTTGTCTTTTGATTGAGTTTAGGGCTGTGCCGTTAATCAAAATGTAATCCTGATTACAATTATTGCTTTCAATCAATTGCACATACCCAATGTACAATAATATAGAACAAAATACTGATTTAAATAACTGTTCTTACTCGTTTTTCCTGTGTAGGTTAATATTTTATACAAGATGAATGTAATTTTTTTTTACTTTTTGGTTATTATTTTTTTTGCCCTGCATGTTTTTATTCTACTGCTTCAATTCAATTACATTGATTTTTTTAGCGCCCGAACAGCTGTTTTGTACTTTGTATTGGAAATATAGATAGATTCAAATATTCATTATTTGAATTATGACCTGAATTATTATTATTACTTTGTTCATATTCGTCCCACTGGAGGAAATTCCAAGTGGAAAGTCTGCTTTGTGGTGTATGTGTTATATTTCCGGTTCTCCCTCATCCATCCTTCCAAAAATCCCCTAAAAGAGTCTTCCTGGGACAGCGTCAGTGCAGTGTGGCGCTGAGGGGGCGGAGCCTGGGTCTATTTGCGGCGCTTCCCCTGGGACTAGTCCAGCTCCAGCAGAAAGGCCGAGGGGGGCATGGGAAGACCTCAGATCAGCACCACAAGGATCCATGATGTTTGGGCCCAAGTGGCAAACCGGGCGAACAGGGATTCTGATGTTTTTGTCATTTTAATTGAGGAGTGATTTATGTATTATTATTTTACTAGAGGGCAGTAGTAGGGCTCTCAAAACGTTAAAGTATCCAAGTTCAATGGAATGAATGAAAAATATATAAAATAAACATAAAAGTACTTGTAAACAGCACATTTATTGGAAAAAGGCAGAATAAACTCATGATATACTTTTAAAACTCCAGCTACATATCTCTATTCTTTCTCCTTTTGATGTGGTCCAAATGAATCCTTATAATTTCAATCAAAGTATTCGTCAACTACTGGTAATAAAATCTTTGTTTACTAAGACTCGTTCAGCCTGAGGTAGTAGTAGTAGTAGTATTAGTTGTAGTAGTAATCGTAGTATTAGTTGTAATTGTAGATGTTTCTTCAAGTTTGAAAGATTTCTAATGCAATATGACTCGCAAGGGTATAGACTTTCTTAACCCAAATGATTGGCCAATTAAAATAAAGCAAATTAACCTTTTTGAACATTGTGTATTCTGCACAAAATATTGAGATGGAGAGTTTTGTGGCTTGAGCATTTACTTGTTACCTCAAAGATCCTAGTTTATCTGCAAATATATGCCCCCCCTCGTTTGGAAGTGTGCTTGAAGTGTTTGCTCCGGCTCTTTTACCCCCCAGTGTTTTGGTGCTCTGCCCCTCCCTTCGCACACGCTCCTGGTCCTGGGACTCTGCACTGCGCCGTGCCCTGGAGCCTTCCATGCAAAAACTATGTGTTTGATGAAGGCAGGTTTTGGTTTAGCGAGAGGTTGGACAGCTGGATTCTGCTTCCCTTGTGCTGCGACTCTGGGTTATATTTAGTCTTGGAAAAGCCTCTACAGGCTCTCATCAGTTGGAAAAAAGGAACGCGTGGGGAGACCGGACCGAGCGCTGCGGCTAAATTTCCCTCAGTAAGTAAACCATTTCAAACAATAGCTTTCTGTTAGCCGTTCTGTGTTAGCATAACCTCAGAGATTAGTTCAAACTGCAGTTGCACTACACTTGTCATGTATTCAACTTCTTATCCCTGTAATCCTCTGGCTCTGCGTGCGCTATATTACTCTTGCCTGTGCTTACAATGTTCCACAGTATGGCATTAAACCTATTTATCGCCATAGAGACACACAGTTGATGCCACCCGGCCAAGTTACAAATCAGATCTGTGGAGAGGCGACCCTTGCCCAGTATAAATGCAATGTTTTTTCAAGGTATTTGTAAGCAATAAAAACTTAATAAAATTGATAAGTTTAATGCACATTCCAGGCTAAGCAATAACATCTCCATGGAAACAAGCAGGTAGCCAGAAAAGTTACATTGTGCACCTTTTTAAGATGTGAAAATACATACATTTGGAGTCTTTTTGGTTGGCAGGTTTTGGGTGTTAGAAATGAGATGAAAAGTTTTTTAACCCTTGAATAACTTTTTTAATTCGATCAATACACAGTTATTCTTAAGTTTCTCATCCAAGTTCAAAAGTTGTTGTTGCTGAAAACGCCTGTACATAATAGAAGCATTGTCAGTGTTATTTGTTTTCCCCCTCAGGACTCTGTTGCATCAGTTTTTTCCTTTCTAACAACAAGAAATGTCAGCCCCAAACTGAAACCCCAAGTTAACATTTACTTAAGGGTCAAAATGTTTTCCATAGATATAATGGCCTTCATAGTCTATAAGTGGACTGAGTTTACTGTTGTTGGTGATGTAAGCCAAAGTAATGCTAGTGTGTGTGGGCTGGGTGCACCAAAGTTCATAATCTCAGAATCAAGAGAACCCGACCCAGTATTGGCAGCAGATTTGAAATGTGACATACGATGATTTTAGACGTTGAAGAATTTAAAGTGGTTTGCATTTTTGTGTGTATATATTTCCAGAGGGCTTTTTTTTTTTTTTTTTTTTTTAAATTGTGTTTGTTTGTGTAAAGTGTTAGGGTTAAGAAAATGTATATATTTTTGGGGGGTTCTTCTTAGTTTTTGGAGCCGAAACAGATATAACCGATATTTGGCGCCCAATAAAATATATTAGCTGATTCTGATATTTACATTTTAAAATAAAGATTCACAATTTATTACAAAGACAAAAGGACTTTTCGCCTTTCACAAAAATAATGACAGAATGACAGAAACATACTATAAAATGATTTGTGGCGGGATTGCGAAAACAAATGTTTAGCTTAACAGCACTTCTATTTCCAGTTGTAAAAATCTGACGGACAGAAGACTATTTTTGTTTTGTTTTCAATATCAGTATCATGAAAATCGATTTCTTTTTAGGACCAAAACAGATGTATCATTAAGATCTGGTGAAGGGATTTTTTGGCTTTGAAGAGTGTTTCAAATGCTGAGATGTGTTTATAATAATAACAACGTTTATTTCATTTGACCTTAGTTGTGTCTTAATTTTGTTATTCATGTTGGTAGTTCATACAATATTTATGTCTCTTTAATACCCCAAGCACATGTATGACTTAGGTTGATGCATGGCTTATAGCCTGAGGCTTTTTTTTGGATCAATGAAAATACCCATTAATAAACGCAACAGTTTGAGTTCAAATCCTTTGCTTGGTGTTTTTGATGCCTTTTGTAATCATAAACTCAAAACGCACTTGATTTATCGCTCTGGCCTTGACGTGGTGAAGACGAGATGAAATGAAGGCCCCACAGAACATGACAAATCTACACACACGATTTATTATGCTGGATGTATTGCTGTTAAATGTAGTGTAGGCATTTCATTTTTCCTGTCTTCCTATCTTCCTATGCTGTTGTGGGTGCTCATAAAGGCGATGGGAGTCAAGGCGAGGTGAAGGTGAAGTAGCTGAGGTTGATGACTAAAGGAGGAACAGGGTCATGCCACGACTATGACTTCATCCACTCAACACTCACCTGTTTCATTTACAGGCATTCCAAACCGCACCGGATCATTACGGCTCCGAGCATCTTTCAAAAAGTAATCAAAGCCATGCACTTAAACAGATGGAAGGAGTTCTTTTGTGGAAAACATTTTTTCACCAAGTATCAAAGTCTTTGAAAAGCAGTCCTGGATTGGTCCGTAGGGTAGGATGAAAACAACTGCACAAGCTTTTACCATCATTTTGTGTTTGAAGGAATCCTATACTCTGCTGGGTTATTTTGTTTCCTTATCAAAAACACAACAGAAATGGTTGTTTTGTGTCATTCATGAATTTTAGTAACGTGCATAATTTGTTTTTGCTTTCAAGAGCTCGCTCCCACTGCATCACGTCTTTAGGTTATAATGACATGAAGGGCTCCTCTGTGTTTTCCAAATGTATTTTTAAAAGTTCAAAAAATATCCAACATTAAGACTTTTAAGTATAAATGGGTTGTGTTTTATTCCTTGTGAAAGTTTGGTGTTATGGCTTAGGTTCTGCTATAATTAGCCATTGTAATTAAATTTGTTCAGGTAAGTCATACTAGGTGTTCTTACTACACTGTACCATGTCATCAGAAATCCTCAGTCAGACCCTGCAGAAATAATGGAAAAACACAGCTTGTCTTACACAACTTCGGAAAAGCAAACGGAAAAATCCTGTTGAGTTAGTGGAAATAGGCCCTGAGAGAAAATAGCATTGTCCATGCTAATGCCGGCTCCAGAGACGAGTGCAGCGCGGCCATTAAAGTGCCAGCAGAGATACGATCAATGAACCCGAGCACCTGCTGCACCGGGAACACTGCAGGACAGAGGTGCTACCTGCACCGGCACTCACTCCCATGAGCCTGAACATGTGACAGAGAAGAGTCTGTTACCAGTAGAAGTTGATGTAGCAATAATGCATAATGTTTGTAGTAAATAAGGCTAGTTTTGGAGGACATTGTACATTTATTATGTTCTTTTGTGTTTGTGTTAGTATATGTTCTGGAGCACGTACACTACTCTAAACATGTGGGTTTTAGATACTTTGGATATGAGTGTGCTGCTGGTGGTTACTGAAGTTGAGGCCAGGTTCTCATTACAATCTAGAGACAGGCAAAAAAAAAGTCACAACATTTTTAATTTTAGGTCAATTTAGGTAAAAAAAGTCCTAATGGTCCTGGAGCGTTAGCATAGTTAGCATATTTTACCCATTCACACTTTATGTTAATGGTTAAAAAAAAAATCTAAATAAAACAGAAAAGTTGCAAATTTAATTAGTGAACAAATGAATTAACACCAAGTCAGATGGCCTTATCTACAACTTTCTTCCATATCATCATCAATCAGATGACTATTTGAGTCTCATTTACATAGTAATAGTCGTTACACTCGTTACACACAAAAAATATGTATTAAGCTTCTGATGGAAAAATAAAAGTTGCTGTGGTGTCCATCATGAAGTATTTATTGTGTTATTCAAATTGTACCGCTCTATTTTACCATTTTTCAAAACGAGGTTGTAGTCACTTGGCAGTGTAAATATATATATATATATATATATATATATATATATATATATATATTGTGTATTTTGGCGTGTGAATGATCTGCAAAGACTTTTGCGTTTAGGAGAGGGGTGTCAAACATACGGCCCGCGGGCTGCATCCGGCCCGCCAAACGTTTTAATCTGGCCCGTCGAACATTTCTAATTTGTATTTATTTAAAGAAATAAAAAATAAAAATCAATAGATTCATAGCACCATAGTTAAATCCGTAACTTTCGTTTTTATTGCTACACGTCCCACAATGCTGCTGGTGGCCGCCCCTCCCCTCGCGGCTCTACACTGCCGTGTGTGCTGCCGAGGGAGAAGTGCTGAGGAGTAACGACACGTTACTGAACATGACTGTGTCCACACTAATGTGACTGTGAACACAAACACAATGACCTCATTTGAGTCACTATATGAAACATTTGTCACTGAGATCAACTTAAACTATAAAAATAGCGAGCTCATATTGAGTTTGAGCAGAAACATGTCTGTGATATGAACATTTCACATCAGAAATCACATCAATAGTCCATGTTCCTGTTCCTGCTGCTGCATGAATATGGACTCAGTCTTTCACCTGCTGCACATTTGTGCAACAGTCTCCACAACTATTACTATTAAAGCTATTTATTTCTTGTATGTTTAATTGTTTTATTCTGTACACAATATTTGGCCCACAACAAAAAAGAAGTTTATTTTGTTATAAAGTCAAATACAATATTTTTCAGTTCCAAATCCCTATGACTAAATGTTTTGCTCTGTAGATCAACTGTGATCTGAAGTTGTAATGCACATAAACTGAAGCACAGTATTGGTGAAATTACACTTGTTTTTCTTTATACATTTCAGTTTATGAGAACAAACATTTTGTAATTTATTTTAATTGATCCAGTAATTGCTTCAAAAACAGCGTAGGCTATATACAGCTGTTTATTTCTTATATTTGTTATTGTTTTATGTTTTACGTTATGTTCGGCCCGCGACCCAGTCTGAGGGTCGAAATTCGGCCCGCGGCCCAAAATGAGTTTGACACCCCTTGTTTAGGAGCTATTGACCTCGGAAGTCCGAATCTGTGAATATGAGGCTAACTTTACCGCACTGTGGCTCCTCCCGCTTTCACCAGCGGGACTCGTCTTGTCAACACAGCGTCCTACATTGTGTCATGCCGTTGTTGACGATCGATTGACGAGTGATCAGTACTTTTAGGTGCTTTGGTTATACAATTGAACACAGATTTTTGTATCGCAAAAGCTGCAATCCAAAAACACTTTTCTGACGAATGCATCGTATTTGAGAGAAATTGCATCGCATTTAGCGATGAGATACCGTTTTTTCTGAACCCTGTAACCATTCAATGTGCTTATTAATTAACCACATTATTAGACTAATTACCATCTCTCAACTCAATGTCCAAATGCAAAGCACAAATACCATAGTATTTGACTTGTTTTACGGCATTTTGTCTTTCCAATGTTTCTATAAGAAAATCTCTTTATTTAAAATTGTT
>NW_027315788.1:0-5000 GCF_026437365.1 Eucyclogobius newberryi
GGAGGAGAGAGAGAGAGAGAGGAGGAGAGAGAGAGAGAGAGAGTGAGGAGGAGAGAGAGAGAGGAGAGAGAGAGAGAGTGAGGAGGGAGAGAGGAGAGAGAGGAGAAGAGAGTGAGGAGGAGAGAGAGAGAGAGTGAAGAGGAGAGAGAGAGTGAGGAGGAGAGAGAGAAAGAGAGGAGGAGAGAGAGAGAGTGAAGAGGAGAGAGAGAGAGTGAGGAGGAGAGAGAGAGAGGAGGAGAGAGAGTGAGGAGGAGAGAGAGAGAGAGTGAAGAGGAGAGAGAGAGTGAGGAGGAGAGAAAGAGAGGAGGAGAGAGAGAGAGGAGGAGAGAGAGAGAGTGAGGAGGAGAGAGAGAGAGTGAGGAGGGAGAGAGAGAGAGAGGAGGAGAGAGAGTGAGGAGGAGAGAGAGAGAGAGAGAGTGAGGAGGAGAGAGAGAGCGAGAGAGAGGAGATCACTGGCAGGGCGTGGCCATTGAGCTGCTTCTGAGGACTTGCCTCACTCGTTGTAGTATTTGGCTGTAGCTGCTCTCCTTGTTTCCTCTTCGTTGCCATTTGCCTGTCGGATTCCCAGGTCCTTGTAACTGTCCTCAATGTCCTCTGTCCCCCTCTGTGTGGACCACCTTCCCTCTGTGAGGACCACCTTCCCTCCGTGTGGACCACCTTCCCTCCGTGTGGACCACCTTCCCTCCGTGTGGACCACCTTCCCTCTGTGAGGACCACCTTCCCTCCGTGTGGACCACCTTCCCTCCGTGTGGACCACCTTCCCTCCGTGTGGACCACCTTCCCTCTGTGAGGACCACCTTCCCTCCGTGTGGACCACCTTCCCTCCGTGTGGACCACCTTCCCTCCGTGTGGACCACCTTCCCTCTGTGAGGACCACCTTCCCTCCGTGTGGACCACCTTCCCTCCGTGTGGACCACCTTCCCTCCGTGTGGACCACCTTCCCTCCGTGTGGACCACCTTCCCTCCGTGTGGACCACCTTCCCTCCCTGTGGACCACCTTCCCTCCGTGTGGACCACCTTCCCTCCGTGTGGACCACCTTCCCTCCGTGTGGACCACCTTCCCTCTGTGTGGACCACCTTCCCTCCGTGTGGACCACCTTCCCTCCGTGTGGACCACCTTCCTTCCGTGTGGACCACCTTCCCTCTGTGAGGACCACCTTCCCTCCGTGTGGACCACCTTCCCTCCGTGTGGACCAACTTCCCTCCGTGTGGACCACCTTCCCTCCGTGTGGACCACCTTCCCTCCGTGTGGACCACCTTCCCTCCGTGTGGACCACCTTCCCTCCGTGTGGACCACCTTCCCTCCGTGTGGACCACCTTCCCTCTGTGAGGACCACCTTCCCTCCGTGTGGACCACCTTCCCTCCGTGTGGACCACCTTCCCTCTGTGAGGACCACCTTCCCTCCGTGTGGACCACCTTCCCTCTGTGTGGACCACCTTCCCTCCGTGTGGACCACCTTCCTTCCGTGTGGACCACCTTCCCTCTGTGAGGACCACCTTCCCTCCGTGTGGACCACCTTCCCTCTGTGTGGACCACCTTCCCTCTGTGAGGACCACCTTCCCTCCGTGTGGACCACCTTCCCTCCGTGTGGACCACACTTCTCTCGTCCCAGTGACATTCCAATATCTGAGCTGTAGATCCTGGTGGTTTGAATGTCCCGCTCGCTCTTAGTATCCAGCGTGATGTCTTCCATGTGGAGGAGGAGACTGATGATTTTGCACAACCTCATCGAGTTCCCTCTTAGCTTGATTAATCCATGTGCTTATCTCAGCCGCAGTGATGCCTGACATGAGCTTCTATGAGACATGAGACATGAGCTTCTATGAGACATGAGACATGAGCTTCTATGAGACATGAGACATGAGCTTCTATGAGACATGAGACATGAGCTTCTATGAGACATGAGACATGAGCTTCTATGAGACATGAGACATGAGCTTCTATGAGACATGAGACATGAGCTTCTATGAGACATGAGACATGAGCTTCTATGAGACATGAGACATGAGCTTCTATGAGACATAAGACATGAGCTTCTATGAGACATGAGACATGAGCTTCTATGAGACATGAGACATGAGCTTCTATGAGACATGAGACATGAGCTTCTATGAGACATGAGACATGAGCTTCTATGAGACATGAGACATGAGCTTCTATGAGACATGAGACATGAGCTTGACGAGACATGAGACATGAGCTTCGACGAGACATGAGACATGAGCTTCTATGAGACATGAGCTTCTATGAGACATGAGACATGAGCTTCTATGAGACATGAGACATGAGCTTCTATGAGACATGAGACATGAGCTTCTATGAGACATGAGACATGAGCTTCTATGAGACATGAGACATGAGCTTCTATGAGACATGAGACATGAGCTTCTATGAGACATGAGACATGAGCTTCTATGAGACATGAGACATGAGCTTGACGAGACATGAGCTTCTATGAGACATGAGCTTCTATGAGACATGAGACATGAGCTTCTATGAGACATGAGACATGAGCTTCTATGAGACATGAGACATGAGCTTCTATGAGACATGAGCTTCTATGAGACATGAGACATGAGCTTCTATGAGACATGAGACATGAGCTTCTATGAGACATGAGACATGAGCTTCTATGAGACATGAGCTTCTATGAGACATGAGACATGAGCTTCTATGAGACATGAGACATGAGCTTCTATGAGACATGAGCTTCTATGAGACATGAGACATGAGCTTCGACGAGACATGAGACATGAGCTTCGACGAGACATGAGACATGAGCTTCTATGAGACATGAGACATGAGCTTCTATGAGACATGAGACATGAGCTTCTATGAGACATGAGACATGAGCTTCTATGAGACATGAGACATGAGCTTCTATGAGACATGAGACATGAGCTTCTATGAGACATGAGACATGAGCTTCTATGAGACATGAGCTTCTATGAGACATGAGACATGAGCTTCTATGAGACATGAGCTTCTATGAGACATGAGACATGAGCTTCTATGAGACATGAGACATGAGCTTCTATGAGACATGAGACATGAGCTTCTATGAGACATGAGACATGAGCTTCTATGAGACATGAGCTTCTATGAGACATGAGACATGAGCTTCGACGAGACATGAGACATGAGCTTCGACGAGACATGAGACATGAGCTTCTATGAGACATGAGACATGAGCTTCTATGAGACATGAGACATGAGCTTCTATGAGACATGAGACATGAGCTTCTATGAGACATGAGACATGAGCTTCTATGAGACATGAGCTTCTATGAGACATGAGACAGGTTCTTGGCTGATAGTTGGACAGTGCCCCCTTCTGGACCTCCTGAGACTCTTGCTTGGATGTCACTGTGATGTCACTACGGTTGCCGTGGTGAGCTCTTATTTATTTATTGCTCGATTCATAACTCATAAACTCAAATAATAAGAGCAATGCCACTGACCTTTGACCTCTGAGCAGAACTGGGCCGAGTGTCGAGTCTGGAACAGTTTCAGCTCCGAGTCCAAGTCCAAGTCCAGGTCTGCGGCCCAAGACCTCAGACCTGAGGGTGAGACCCGGTCATAACCATAATCATAATCATAGTCATAATCATAGTCATAGTCATAATCATAGTCATAGTCATAATCACAGTCATAATAATAATCATAATCATAGTCACAGTCATAATCATAATCATAATCATAATCATAATCATAGTCACAGTCATAATCATAATCATAATCATAGTCATAATCATAATCATAGTCATAATCATAATCATAGTCATAATCATAGTCGTAATCATAATCATAGTCATAATCATAATCATAGTCATAATCATAGTCGTAATCATAATCATAGTCATAATCATAATCATAATCATAGTCACAGTCATAATCATAGTCATAGTCATAATCATAATCATAGTCATAATCATAGTCGTAATCATAATCATAATCATAGTCATAGTCATAATCATAATCATAGTCATAATCACAGTCATAATAATAATCATAATCATAGTCACAGTCATAATCATAATCATAATCATAATCATAATCATAATCATAGTCACAGTCATAATCATAATCATAATCATAGTCATAATCATTATCATAGTCATAATCATAATCATAGTCATAATCATAGTCGTAATCATAATCATAGTCATAATCATAATCATAATCATAGTCACAGTCATAATCATAGTCATAGTCATAATCATAATCATAGTCATAATCACAGTCATAATAATAATCATAATCATAGTCACAGTCATAATCATAATCATAATCATAGTCATAATCATAATCATAGTCATAATCATAGTCGTAATCATAATCATAATCATAGTCATAATCATAATCATAATCATAGTCACAGTCATAATCATAGTCATAATCATAATCATAATCAGTCATAATCATAGTCATAGTCATAATCATAATCATAGTCATAATCACAGTCATAATAATAATCATAATCATAGTCACAGTCATAATCATAATCATAATCATAGTCATAATCATAATCATAATCATAGTCATAATCATAGTCGTAATCATAATCATAATCATAGTCATAATCATAATCATAATCATAGTCACAGTCATAATCATAGTCATAATCATAGTCGTAATCATAATCATAATCATAATCATAGTCATAATCATAGTCGTAATCATAATCATAATCATAATCATAGTCACAGTCATAGTCATAATCATAATCATAACCATAATAATAGTCACAGTCATAATCATAATCATAGTCATAATCATAATCATAGTCATAATCATAATCATAGTCATAATCATAATCATAATCATAATCATAGTCATAGTCATAATCATAATCATAATCATAGTCATAATCATAGTCATAATCATAATCATAATCATAGTCACAGTCATAATCATAATCATAATCATAATCATAATCATAACCATAATCATAGTCACAGTCATAGTCATAATCATAGTCATAATCATAGTCATAGTC